>NW_024420031.1:572261-626548 GCF_014898765.1 Herpailurus yagouaroundi | reverse complement strand
CTCTCTCTCTCTCTCTCTCTCTCTGCCCCTCCCCCACTCATGCTCTGTCTCTCATTCTCAAAAATGAATAAATGTGAAAAAATATTTTTAAAAAAGAATTGTGCATCTATTTTCATCAGGGATATTGGCCTGTAGTTCTCTTTTTTACTGGTGTCTTTATCTGGTTTTGGTATTAGGGCACTGGCTTCATAGAATAAATTTGGAAGTTTTCCTTTTTTCTATATTTTGGAATACTTTAAGAAGAACAAATATTAACTCTTGTTTAAAAGTTTGGTAGAATTTGCCTGTGAAGCCACCTGGTCCTGGACTTTTGTTTGTTGGGAGTTTTTTGATTACTGACTCAAATTCTTTGCTGGTTATCAGTATGTTCAAATGTTCTATTTCCTCCAGTTTCAGTTTTGGTAGTTTAAAATGTTTCTAAAAATTCATCCGTTTCTTCTATGCTATCCAGTTTGTTGGCATATAGTTTTTCATAATATTCTCTTAAGATTATTTGTATTTCTGGGGCTCCTGGGTGGCTCAGTCGGTTAAGTGTCTGACTTCGGCTCAGGTCATGATCTTGCGGTTTGTGAGTTTGAGACCCGCGTCGGGCTCTGTGCTGACAGTTTGGAGCCTGGAGCCTGCTTCGGATTCTGTGTCTCCTTCTCTCTCTGCCCCTCCCCCACTTGTGCTCTGTCTCTTTTTATCTATCAAAAATAAATAAATGTAAAAAAATTTTTTTAAGATTATTTATATTTCTGTGGTGTTGGTTATTTCTTCTGTCTCATTTGTCATTTTATTTATTTGAGTCCTTTCTCTTTTTTCCTTGATAAATCTGCTTGGAGGTTTATTGCATATGAGAGAGGAGAAATGGACAAATTCCTAGAAACATATAACTACCAAAACTGAATCAGGAAGAAATAGAAAACTAGAACAGGCCAATAACCAGCAAAGAAATTGAATCAGTAATCAAAACTTACCCAAAAAACAAAAGTCTAGGGCCAGGTGGTTTTCCAGGGGAATTCTACCAAACTTTTAAAGAAGTGTTAATACCTACTCTTCTCAAACTATTGAAAAAATTAGAAATGGAAGGAAAGCTTCCAAATTCATTCTATGAGGCCAGCATTACTATGATTCCAAAACCAAACACGCCACTAAGACAGAGAACTACAGGGGTGCCTGGGTGTCTCAGTTGGTTAAGCATTCAACTCTTGATTTTGACTCAGGTCATGCTCTCACGGTTTGTGGGATCAAGCCCTGCATCAGGCTCTGCACTGACAGCAAGGAGCCTGCTTGGGATTCTCTCTCTCCCTCACTCTCTCTGTCTATCTCTCTCTCTGTCAAAATATATAACATCTAAACAAACAAAAAAGAGAACTACAAGCCAATATCCCTGATGAACATGTATGCAAAAATTCTCAAGAAAATACTAGCTAATCAAATCCAACAGTACATTAAAAAAAACATTCACCATGATTAAGTAGGATTTATTCCTGGGCTGCAGGGGTGGTTAAATATTCACAAATCAATCAACATGATGTGCCACATTAATAAAAGAAAAGATAATAAAGAAGTTATCAAACTCAACACCCAAAAAACAAATAATCCAGTGAAGAAATGGGCAAAAGACCTGAATAGACACTTCTCCAAAGAAAACATCCAGATAGCCAACTGATACATGAAAAAATGCTCAACATCACTCATCATCAGGGAAATACAAATCAAAACCACAATGAGATATGACCTTACACCTGTAAGAATGGGTTTGGTTCAGGTCATGATCTCATAGTCTGTGGGTTTGAGTCCCACATCAGGCTCTGTGCTGACAGAATCGAGCCTGCTTGGAATTCTCTCTCTCTCTCTCCCCCTCTGTCTTCCCCTCCAACTCTTGAGCATGCTCTCTCTCTCTCTCTCAATAAATAAATAATCTTTTAAAAAACTCAATAATAAAAAAAGCAATTAAATAAAAAACAGGCAAATGATTTGACCAGACACTTTACCACAGAAGATATATAGATGTCAATAAGCAAATAAAAAGATACTCAAGGGGCACCTGGGTGGGTCAGTCAATTGAGCGTCCAACTATTGATTTTGGGTCAGATTATAAAACTGTAGTTCATGGGATCAGGCCCCTTGGCAGCCTCCATGCTGACAGCATGGAGCCTGCTAGGAATTCTTTCTCTCCCTCTCTCTCTCTCTCTGCCCTCACCCCGCTAGTGTGCGCTCTCTTCCTCTCTCTCAAAATCAATAAATAAACTTTAAAAAAAGAGACTTAAGATTATTAGCCACTAGGGAAGTGCAAATTAAAATTACAATGTGATACCACTAGTCTCTTATTAGAATGGCTAAAGTTAAAAAGACTACTAAAACCAATTGTGGAATATGTGGAGGAACTGGAACTCTCACACAATGCTAGCAGAATGTAAAGTGGTACAGCCTCTTTGGAAAACAGTTCAGTAGTCTTTTGAAATGTTAAATATACATCTGCCATATGATTCAATCATTCTTCTCCTAGGAATTTACCCTCAAAAAAAAAAAAAGTATTTTCACACACGGACATGTAGAAGAGTGCTTATAGCCGCTTTATTTTTAACAGTCACCAACTAGAAATAGTCCGAATGGTCCATCAACAGGTAAATGGATGAACTAATTGTGGTACAACTATACAATGGAATTCTACTCAGCAATAAAAATGAATGAACTGGGGCGCCTGGGTGGCTCAGTCGGTTAAGTGTCCGACTTCAGCTCAGGTCACGATCTCGCGGTCCGTGAGTTCGAGCCCCGCGTCGGGCTCTGGGCTGATGGCTCAGAGCCTGGAGCCTGCTTCCGATTCTGTGTCTCCCTCTCTCTCTGTCCCTCCCCCATTCATGCTCTGTCTCTCTCTGTCTCAAAAATAAATAAACGTTAAAAAAAATTAAAAAAATGAATGAACTACTGATACAACAGCATGGATGAATCCCAAAATAAAGTGCACTGAGTAAAAGAAGCCAGACAAAAAAGACTACATACTGCATGACTCCATTCCTATAAAGGGCTAGAATATGAAAGCTAATCAAGCCATAAAAGGACATGGAGGAATCTTAAATTCACTCTGCAGAGTAAAAGAAGCCAGGCCACAGAATATATGATTCCAAATATATGACAACCCTGAAAAAGCGGAACTATGGAGTGAACAGTAAAAAGATCAGTGGTTGCCAAGGGTTTGGGGAGAGGAAGTGAGGGATGAATAGGTAGAAAACCAGGGATTCTTAGGGCAGAGGAACCATTCTGTATGATACTGTAATGGTGGATGACATTACACATTTGTCAAAACCAAGAGAACTACACAACACAGAGTGAACCCAAATGTAAACTACGGTTTTAGCTAATAGTAATGTTATCAATATCAGTTCGATTGTAACAAATGTACTATGCTAATGCCAAATGTTATGAATAGGGGAGAATGGGGACATAGAGGAGAGGGTGTATATGGAAACTGTATTTTCTGCACAATGTTTGTGCATACATAAAACTGCTCTAAAAAATAAAGTTTATTAATTTACTTTAAAAAAAGAGAAAGTTCAAGGTAATCTATAGTGACAGAAACAGAGCAGTGGTTGCTAGGAGTAGGGGTAGAGGGAGGCAGGGTAAGTAGGAGTGATTACAAAGGGGCTAGGGAAATTTTGGTGGTGATGGATATACTCATTATATAGATTGTGTTGATGGTTTCATTGGCATACACATATGTCAAAACTTATCAAATTGTGCACTCTAAATATGTGCAGTTTATTAAATCCATTAGTTCTCAATAAAACTCTTAAAAAACTCTTGGCTTACACAAGTTAAGATGGGTTTTCTATTGCTTTTAACAATTTTTAAAATTTATTTTAAATGTTGTATTTATTTTTGAGAGAGAGTGCGAGCAAGTGGGGGGGGGGGCAGAGAGAGAGGGAGACACAGAATCCAAAGCATGATCCAGGCTCTGAGCTATCAGCACAGAGCCTGATGCGGGGCTCCAACCCGCGATCTGTGAGGTCATGACCTGAGCCGAAGTAGGGCCCTCAACCGACTGAGCCACTCAGGCACCCCAACGATTTTTAAATTTTTTAATGTTTTGGAGAGACAGAGAGAGAGAGAGCACAAACAGGGGAAGGGCAGAGAGAGTAAGACACAGAATCCAAAGCAGGCTCTAGGCTCTGAGATATCAGCACAGAGCCGGAGGCAGGGCTCAAACTCACGAGCCATGAGGTCATTACCTGAGCTGAAGTCAGACACTTAACCAACTGAGCCACTGAGTTGCCCTGCTTTTTAACTAAAATTTTTGCCTGATACAATCATCATAGTTAAGCAAACTATGTCTAAATGATACATTTAACCAACCTTCAATGCACCCAGTTGCACAGTGGTAGAAGAAAAACTAAGTAGCTAAAATTAAAACTCGCATTTGAAGCAGAGAAAAGGAAATAGCACACAGCAGTTACTACTTGGCCAAAGTCCAGACTCTAGTGGGGGTAACAAGGATTCCATTCCCTCGGTACAGTACATTCCTTGATCCACCAATCTGTCTGTTCCTACCTCTGGGTCTGTCTTGGGAGAATTACCCTGGTTTATTAATCCCCTTTGTCCCGTTTGGGATTATTGGGAAGAAATCCTCTTCTTGAGGCTGTATCACTTTAATGGCACACTTTTTGTTGGCAGATTCAGTGTTTCTGAAAGTATGATACCTTATCCACCTGCACTAGAATCCCCTGTTTAAAATGCAGGCTCACCTGGGTCTCACCTCTGACCTACTGAATCATAATCACTGGGAGTATGGCCTAGAAATCTACATTTTATCAATCATTCTAGGTGATTCTTAGGTATACTGTAGTTTAAAAACATTGGTTCAAGCCTTGAATTGTCATTCTCATTTCATACAAAGGAAAGTTTAATTTAGGTTTCAATATTATTTATTCTCATATTGATAATCCCTTCTGAGAGTGTCCTAACATGGCTTCTCAAACTAGGGTCTGTCGCCTGGAGTCCCCCCTTCCCAGGGGTTCAAAAGTGTATTCTCAGTCGTTCATAAATACTTCATTTTTAAAATTTTTCTTTTGATGATAATCTAAATGCAACAATTATAATTCTAGATTTGGATGATCGCCTCATAGTAAAGTCCAGCTATATAATTTTGGTAGCCATGTTACCACTGATTTTGTTATAAAGTTGGTACCCAGGCATATTATTTCAGTTCTCAGGTGTATAATAGTGTCTGTGGCCCTCTGTCCCTAGCTAGTGATGTGCTCATATGCCCCATTCCTTGTCTCAAAGTGTAGATATAGGACTTCCTCTTTGACACAGTACAGTAGATGCCCAAGGTAACCTGAAAGCACCCCTTCAAGTGCTAGAGCTAAGGGTCTTCACACATTAGCTAGATGATAGTGATACAGGGTCTTGAGGCACAGACAGGATCTTGTTTCCATTCATGTCACAAGAGGGCAGTAAGAAGATGAGGTCCTGGGGTACAGGCAGGGCAACTGTTTTGTCATGAAGATGCCTACGAGGCAAGATCTCAAAGAACAAAGTGATGTTTCATTCATGGGATGGATACCTTTGAGACTTAGCCCCTGGCCATGGTTTGGGTTTGGTTCCCTGGTCCAAATCAGTGTTTCTCATGACAATACTCCTCACCCATTGACAGGCCCTTCTCAGGCTATGTAACTACAGCCAGTGGCTGGTTTCCATTACCTTAAAGGATGAGTAAATGTTTTCATTTTTTCAAGATCTCAACCTAGCCTCAAGAAGGACTTCTTGCCACAATGTGTGTGTCACAATTGGAGCTCTCACAATTTACTATGCTGTGCTCCCAGTAAAAATCTTTGTGTCTCCACAAGGAAAATTCATTCCCCATCCCAAGAGAAAAAGGAATGTGTCATTTTCTAAAACTGATTCAAAAATTCCCGTGTGGTGGTTTCAGAGATGATTGAATTAACAACCAACACCATCAAAGGCACAGGGTCTTCCATTCTTCTTTCTGTCTTCCTCTACTGACAGCAGATCTTTCTTCCTGGATGCAAGGTGGCTGCAGCAGTTCTAGCATTGCATGCAGACACAGAAACATCCTGTTAAGAAGAGGGGAGTTTCCTTCTATACATCTCCTTTTATTAGTGAGGAAACCCATTCCCAAAAGTCCCCCAATAGACTTCCCCTCAGATCCTAGGACATGATCCCCTCAGATCCTAGATCACATGCCCATACCTAAACCGATCATGGACCGGGAGAATGAGCCCTTTAATGATTGGCATTGACTATTCAAGATTTCACCATCACCTCAAAAGAGGGCTGGGGTAAGGCCCCTTCCCTAAGCACATGACCACTTCAGGACTATGCCAGCAAGGAAGAAGAGAAAGAAATGAATTTAAGCAATTAGCGTCGTCTACTTTACCTACCTACCTTCAGATTTCCCTCATATGGATTGGTCCAAAGGGTGCTGCACAGGATCCCCCAGAGGTGTAGATGGGTGGGCATCTTGATAACTGGCTGTCTCCATCTTCCCACTTGAATTCACCACCAAGCTCCCTCACACCTGATATTTTGGGTTCTGTTTCCCTCAATTTCGTACACAGCTGAATCCCTTAAAGAATTTGTTCTTACCTTCTGTTACGGATGTGGCAAGATTGTTCCCTGTCTACATTGGGGTATGTGGAGGTAGTTTTTCTAATCAGTTCCTTTATAAGCAATAAGCTATTTTGGTAGATCACTTTATCTGGACTTGACTACATTTCTGACTACACTTTGTACACAGTAATGGTACCCAAGTTACCTTAACACGTACTAGGAAGTAGCTGTCTAGTGATGGCTCACAGAGCAGCCCCAAATTTCACAGCAGCACTCAGGCCCCTTATCCTGTCATTTCCCTTGCCTTTTCCTCTTCTTGCTTATGATGAGAGACAGTAGTAGCTAGCTTACCAACCACTACTAAGGGTATTAAGGGTAGATGAACACTGAATGAAGTTACCTGTAGTCTTGCCTCCCTCACCTATTCCAAATCAGAGATCAGTGAGCAGCTAAGTATGTTATCCAAATACAAAAAAGCAGTGGCAAATCCTATGGCATTAATTCATCCTGGTGTATTTCAGATGTGTCCCAAGAATGCCTCATATTGGTTCTACTGCATTTTCTCATCAGGCCTGAGCATCCCAAATATATCTAATATAAGTCATTTAAACCCCTCTGGTTATGGGTCTCCCCAGGGATGGTAGGGCTCAGTCCTGAACTTCTGTACCCTAGCTATTCAAAGTATTGTCATTGGCAAATGTAAATTTAGAGGATAGCTCCTATACTGAGAATTTTAGAACAGAAACTCCCTAAAGTTGTTATACATAGATTTCTTATCTTTGGCACCAAGTGGCTGCTATCAGAAAATATACTCTGGTGCCTGATTTTGTCCCCAGGTGTGTTTGGGTGCATCCCATTGAGGGATCAAAGGCAGTGACTTGCTGAGAAAAGTACTCTAAATTCTCTCCCTCCACCCACCACCACCACCTACTTGCTCCCAGATCACCCAAGTCATCATGCCAGGGCCTCTAAACAAGGAAGTTATATTCTAAGGCCAATACTAATTGCTCTCTCTGCCTTGTATAGGGGACTGAAACTCCTGGTCCTGCCCCCGCTCCCAACCATTAGGCAGTTCTCATTCACTCCAATCTGGCAGCAAAATATTAAGGCCCTGAGGGAAATAGAACCCTTGTTCTTTTTTTTTTTTTTTTTTTTTTTTGGATCACTTTCCTCAGCTCAGGGTCAGCCCACTCTGCCTTCCTCTACTCTACCCCCAAATGAGGTAGCGATGACTAACTTGGTGCCACGTGACACCAGGCAGCAGCCCCCCCCCCCAACCATCAGCCTGTACTCTGTCTCTTGCTACTCTTTTTGCGTGTACATTTGAACCCACTTCCTCTGGTTAGGGACTTCCCCATCTTATGATTCTTGGAAGGAGGCAGGCTCTGACTGCCTCCACGGACTTAAGAATGCCACATTTACTCTCCCTTGCAGCTAGGGTGTTGGCACATAACCTAGACCAATCACCCTAGACTTTGTCTTAAAAGTTAGAGACTCGTAAAACTGAGTCTCTCTCTCAGGCAGCACTAGGATTCACGGCCACACAGAGCTTCCTGCAGGGAAACAGTGGTGAAAGCTACAGACTGGAGTGCTCAGAGGTGCTGCAGTGGGCTCCTCACCAGACCAGTTCTGCGATGTGGTTTGAGTGTTGTTCCTGCCTGCAAACCTACTTCTCCAGCCTGCCTGCTCGTTCTGGGAGCTGCCCAATATCCTTTTTTTTTTAATATGAAATTTATTGTCAAATCGGTTTCCATACAACACCCAGTGCTCATCCCAAAAGGTGCCCTCCTCAATACCTATCACCCACCCACCACTCCCTCCCACCCCCCATCAACCCTCAGTTTATTCTCAGTTTTTAAGAGTCTCTTATGGTTTGCCTCCTTCCCTCTCTGTAACTTTTTTTTCCTCTTCCCCTCCCCCATGGTATTCTGTTAAGTTTCTCAGGATCCCCATAAGAGTGAAAACATATGGTATATGTCTTTCTCTGTATGGCTTATTTCACTTAGCATCACACTCTCCAGTTCCATCCATGTTGCTACAAAAGGCCATATTTCATTCTTTCTCATTGCCAAGTAGTATTCCATTGTATATATAAACCACAACTTCTTTATCCATTCATCGATTGATGGACATTTAGGCTCTTTCCATAATTTGGCTATTGTTGAGAGTGCTGCTATAAACATTGGGGTACAAGTGCCCCTATGCATCAGTACTCCTGTGTCCCTTGGGTAAATTCCTAGCAGTGCTATTGCTGGGTCATAGGGTAGGTCTATTTTTAATTTTTTGAGGAACCTCCACACTGTTTTCCAAAGTGGCTGCACCAGTTTGCATTCCCACCAACAGTACAAGAGGGTTCCTGTTTCTCCACATCCTCTCCAGCATCTATAGTCAATATCTTTTTAATGAATTCTTTTTCTACCTAAATCAGCCAGAGTCCAACTCTGTTGCTTGCAATCAAGGATCTGTGCTGTTACACAGCTGCCTCTCCTTCAGGAATTTGTCCTAGATCCAAGAAGACCCCAAAGGCTTTCTTTGTCCCCAGGGAGAGTTGAAGGGGATTCTTCATAGATTTCCATTTTGTTATACATACTAAAATTATAAACAGTAAAGCTACCCACTATTGTCCCATGGTATCTAGTTTACTATCAGTGAACACATATGTTCTGAGCAATGCCAGAAAGCCCCTTTTAAAGAGATTTTGTCCTGGCAAAAGACCTTATAATGCTTCTTGAAATAATTAGTTTCATGATGTCCTGTACATAGTAGACCTGATCTTTGTGAACACATTATTTTGAAATGGGGATTTAAAATGTACTTTGGCAGGAAATAAATATTCAAATGTAATGAGTAAAATTGATTGTGTTTCTTTTGAGATGACGCAATAGCTGCCTGGTATTGAGCCTGCTTCTCCAGTGTGTGCTGGCAGGAAGGTTTTCAAAGTTTACCTTGGTACCTTTGAAACCTAGTAAGCGACTAGTTCCCTTTCTAAGCTCTGGGGCAGAATCTAGCCCTAAATGATAAGGCACTAACAATGTCCTCAAACCTGACCAAAATAGGGCCACACCTTGCTGGAAATTGGAATTTTAGCCATGCCAGTCTGTCTGGGAAGACAGTGGGGCCAGCCCTTCTGTCATGACTGCCAGGATCCACCTTTCCCATTTATTTCCACCTGCTGTGCCCACTTTAGGAGGGTCAAATGTGGCTGCATTGGATGTTGTACCAAAGCTGTCCCTACAGGCACTAAGCACCTGGGGCTTGAGGGGATGGATGCAAGGTTTCTGCAAGTCAAGAATATATGAGCTGGTACAGGAATTTGGGGGAATGATAGAACTGTTATATATCTTGATTATGGTGGTGGTTGTATGACTGACTCTAGGCTCTGTCTAAACTTGTAGAACTATACACTAATAAGAGTAAATTTTATTGTATATAGGTTATAGAGAAATTCAGGGTTTTTTTTTTTCTTTAAAGAATAAGAGTGCTGGAACATCTATTTTCCATATGTAAATTGTGGCTGTGCAGTAGCACAGCAAGCAGGCACATGACCACCATAAAGGACAGTGCCTCCAGCTAATCTGAAAGCACTATGTGACTGTCAGTTCACACTTAAATAGCCACCTCAAACATGAACTTCTAACACTTGTGACTGACTGCACAATTTAGGGAAAGGAATTCAAATTTGTGAGGAAGGTATTGGGAATCTTTCTTTCAGGCTCCTACTGGAAGCTGAAAGAATCTGTTCCCCTTTGTCTTGATATAGAACTATTTATTCCTAGACCCAAAAAGCTAACACCTATGTGCATAATGAAAGGCTTTGTAGGATCACCTAATGCTGAGAAAGCAATTTTCACTGAACAGCCCATAAGACCCAAATTCCCAGTAATAGGACCAACTTTCCCTAAAAGTTTTATGGAGTGGCTGGATTCCCACTATTCTGCTACTTAGTCGGTAAAGCCCTGGTCCCAATCACCTTCAGGTGCTGTGTCAACTCTTGGTTGACCTCCTATCCCAGTAGTTCTCAGCCTTGGCTGCAGTTTAGAATCACTTGATACCCAGACTACCACTCAGAGCAGTTAGGTGAGAATCTCTGGGGTGTGGGACGTAACATCAGTGCTATTTTTTAAAAATACCTCAGGTGATGTCTCTACTTTGGAAAGGGGACATGCTAGTGGTGCCTGGGTGGCTCAGTCAGTTGAACATCTGACTCTTGATTTCGGCTCAGGTCATGATCTCACAGTTCTTGTGTTTGAGCCCGGCGTCAGGCTCAGTGCTGATGGCATGGAGCCTGCTTGGACTTCTCTCACACCGTCTCTGTCTGCCCCTCCCCTGCTTGTGCTCTGTCTCTCTCTCTCTCTCTCTCTCTCTCTCTCTCAAAATAAATAGATGAAAATGGAAAGGGGGCATCCTTCCATTTCATGGACTGGCAGAAACACAGGAAAAGGAATGTATTAGTCTGCTCAGGCCACCATAACAAAATATCTCAGACTGGGTGGCTTACACCACAGAAATTTATTTTCTCACAGTTCTAGAGGCTAGAAGTCCAAGATCAAGGTGCCAGCAAGGTCGGTTTCCCCTGAGCTCTCTTTTTGGCTTGTACATGGACACCTTCTTGCTGCCTCTTCACGAAGTGATCTCTCTGTGTCATGCGCCCTGGCATCTCTTTGTGTGTCCTCATCTCCTCTACTTATAAGGACACCAGTCAGATTAGATTAGAGTCCACCCTAATGGCCTCATTTAAAAATTTGTTTTTGTTTTTTTATTTTAATATTTATTTTTGAGAGCAAGAGAGAGACAGAGCACGAGCAGGGGAGGGGCAGAGAGGCGTCCCCCCTAGTGGCCTCATTTTAACTTAATTTCCTTTTTGAGGCACTGGGTGGCTCAGTAGGTTAAGTGTCCCACTACGGCTCAGGTCATGATCTCGCACTCCGTGAGTTTGGGCCCCTCATCAGGCTCTGTGCTGACAGCTCGGAGCTTGGAGCCTGCTTCGAATTCTGGGTCTCCCTCTCTCTGCCCTTTCCTCACTCGTGCTCTCTCTCTCTCTCTCTTTCTCTCTGTCAAATACAAATAAACATTAAAAAAATTAAAGGCTCTATCTCCAAATACAATAATGTTCTGAGGTACTGAAGGTTAGGGCTTTATATGAGATGGGGATGGGGGACATAATTCAGCCTATAACAAAGGAGATCATGGTTCCTGGTAATACTCCTTAACTTTTTTAGCTTAACCTGTTGGGCTTAATAGACAAACTCATGGTACTTTGAGAGTGTGGTTGCCTGAATCAAGGGTAGGAGACTAGAATTCAACAGGCCAGTCCAGTTTCTATCTTCACAAGACAATTCTCTCAATACCAACCACTGTTTCTCTTAGGACCAATGTTGGGCACTTCTGCTTTGTCTCCAGAAGTCTCTGAGGTGGATAAACATAGGACATTAATCAAATTAACTTCAAATTCCCTGCTGCACCCTAAGCTGTAAAGTCTATCCCTGTCATATCTCCCTACCAGATTATACCCACATTGTCTAAAACAGTTCACCAGAAGTTACATGTTCAGCCCAAATGTAGTATTAAAATGTCACAAATAATGTATCAATGTCCAAATTCTGAACAATGTGAAATTTCTCCTCTCCTGAAATTCTTAGGAGGAAAGTAAATTTCAAAATTCTGAGGAAATTTAGGTCCAAAATTATTTCCTTCCCTTTTACTATTTCTGCTCACTCTCAGCTAGAAGGGTCTCACTCTGCGGTGGGAAGAGAATGGAGGTTCCTTTGACAACTTAAACCTGGGCTGCCATCCACTGGAATAGGTGAAGTTCACTCAGGATCCCCTAAAAAGAATTAATCCAACTCCAAGATTCTCATAAATCCCATTGTGTAAGAGTTAAAAAAATTACTTAGACACATAAGATTTTCCCATCTCTGATGCCACATGTACAACTTCAGAAGAACATAATGCAAAGAAGCAACCAGACAAAAAAATTCTGCAGAACCATCGGCCTGGTATCCTCAGCAAATCAGTATTATTAAAGATGGTCTGTGATAGATTAAAAGAGACTTAAGGGACATAAGAGCAAAATGTAATGCATGGTCTGGATTGGGTACTGCTTTGGATGAAGCAACTGCAAGGGACATTTTTAGGTCATTTAGGGAAATATAAATATGATCTTGGTGTTAAGTCAGTTGAAATTTTACTGAAATAGCAAAACAGAGGTTGATAACTAAAAAAAGAACAGGGTAATACAACAGTATATGTAGTAAGATCTCAGTTTGTTGATAAAACAAAAGCATGTATAGACACACACATGCTCATGCACGCGCGCACACACACACACACACAGAGAGAGAGAGAGAGAGAGAGAGAGAGAGAGAGAGAGAGAAAGGAGAGATCCTGAAAGCAATGCACCAGGGTCTTACAGTGGTGATTGCTGGGTAGTAGAAATTTTACTTACGTAATTATTTGTCATATTTCTGCTTGTCTATATAGTCTCATTTCCTATAATGCATTGGGACTGCTTCTGTATTAATAAAATATTATTTAAAAAATTCTTAGTCACAAGCAAATCTCAGCCACTGAAGCAGTTGTCCCAAGCAAAATTATGATGCTAGAAAGTAGTATATAATACAGTCCAGACCCACACCGCCATCAGAAAGCAAAGCGTATGTCTATCAGAGACAGCAATATCTGGAGGAAAGAAGAGTAACCACAGAAAACGTGAGAGAAAGAGGAAATTGTCTTGCTTTCAGTCTCAAAAGGAGGCAACTTACATCGTGCTATTTGTCTAGGGTCCACAACCTTTCACTTTGAACTCTGCTGGGATTTATCAAGAGATTAACAGTAGCACTCAGTTTACCCTATGGTAGAGGATGAAGTTCCATGCATGTTTGCTGTTACCTCTCTCAGAGAGTGGCATTTGAGAGACAATCCTGTCTTCTTGAAAAGTTAAAAGATATTTTGCGGTGGCACCCTAGTCCTTAGGTCATCTTTGTGCCTCCTTTCCTCAACCTCTACTCTACTTGAAACCACTTAATTCCCCATTTTGAACCCTGTGCTCCTGGCATCCCGCATTCCCCTAAGGATGGGCTTTGTGTGGTGACCCAGCCTCCACACTGTGAGCAGTTACAAGTAGTAAGCATGGCTCTGAGCATGGTTCAGAACCTTACTGCAGGAATTTTCTATTGCTGCGGAAACAAATTACCACAAACTTAGTGGCTTAAAACACACATGCATTCTCTTACAGTTCCAGTGGTCAGACATCCCACATAAGTCTCACTGGCTGAAAATCAAGTGTTACGGGCCCCATTCCCTGTCTGCAGGCTCCAGAGGAGAATCCATTTTGTGCTCATTTGAACTGTTGGCAGAATTCAGGTTTTTAAAAAATTTTTTCAATGTTTATTTTATTTTTGAGAGAGAGAGACAGAGCTGAGCAAGGGAGGGCAGAGAGAGAGTGAGACACAGAATTTGAAGCAGGCTCCAAGCTGCCAGCACAGAACCTGACACAGGGCTCAAACCCACAAACCGTGAGATCGTGATCTAAGCCAAAGTTGGACGATTAACTGACTGAGCCACCCGGGTGCCCCAGAGTTCAGGGTTTTTTTTGAAGTTGTTGAACAGAGGTTCCCATTTTCTTGCTAGCTACAAACTAAAGCTGACTACATTCCTTGGTTTGCGGCCCCTCCTCCACCTTCAAACTCAGCAACACTGAATCTCTCAGACCCACTCTTCCTCCACTTTTAAAGACTGGTGTGTTTAGACTGGGCTATCTCTGTTTCTGACCCCTGGAGAGCTCCTTTTTTATAGTTTTCAAGCTCAGCCATCCATTTTTTTAACTTTAAAAATATTTTATAAAACTGTGGGACAACTGTTTCAAATTTAAACTAAAGAGACATAAGATGCAATGAATGAAACTCGACTGGATACTGGTTTTTAAGAAAGCTATGAAAATTATAATAAGATATTTGTGATAGAGGATAAAGAATTTCCCAAATGGAAAGCCAAAAGACAGTTTCAAATAAGTCCCAACAGCTATATATGTCTCTGGACTACCTCATTGTCCTTGCCGACTAACAGTATAGAGATTTTATAAGATGCTGTGTGTTTTTAGGCTTGTGTATTATTTAGTGTTCATTTGGAGAGAAGCTTGCTTTCTTTTTCTCCTTCAATCAGTAAGTGACCAAGTGATACTGACACTTGGTATCATGAGGCCCTGAATATTTCAGAATGTTCTGGGTGCTTGATAAAAGAGTCAGAAAGTTCAACATTAACGGAGATTGTTAAATTGGGGGGGGGGGGGGTGCGGAATATAACTTTAATTCACTGTTTTTATGACAGCATTTAGAATAGTGTATCAGGGTTAGAGAAAAATAGGTTAAGTATATTAATAAGATCTCATGAAAACCAGGTAATAATTTTATGGGATTGGAACTATCTGCTTGAACACATGCCTTATTCTTATCTTCTTATGTTATTTTTTGAGATGACTCTTGTTATACGTTTAATTAGCTTCTTTCCTAATGTTATTACCCATGAATTCAGTAGTAATGAGAAGCTGTATACTCTGCTCCAACAATAATCCTGATATGATATTGAAAATGGCTTTCTAACTAAAAGGATTCGAGAGTCCTTGATACTTTATATAGTACAGAAGAATTCAAGATGATCATGTGATCTCTTGCTATTATCAGAAATCAAGGACACACTGAGAGGTAGCAAGATATCCTTAAAAACAACAATATGGCCATCATCTACAGAGAACTGATATAGTGACAATTTGAGCATCCAAAAGGAAATGATAATGAAAGCTAAGTACATCTACTTTGGTGTGTGTAAAGTAATAAAGTATGATGCTTTAAAGAACACCCAAATATAAATTGTACTAGAAATAATCCTATATGCCCAATTCTCACTGTAAATATGTGGGACAAATCACTCAAATGATAAATTTGCAGTGTTTTAAGTTGTAAAACCAATACAATATCTTTCTTACATGAGGAAGTTTAAATAGACATTATGGTGAAGTGGTAATATATTTATTTTGTTTTCTTCCTACAATACACGAAGTGGTAAATTTTAGAAACATTCCCCAGTATAAATGGGTTTGTTTCATTTTATCTTTATTTATTTATTTATAAAACTATTTATTTATTTATGTAATTTATTGTCAAATTGGCTTCCATACAACACCCAGTGCTCATCCTAACAAGTGCCCTCATTTTGTCTTTATTTATATAGTCACTTAGATTTCAATTTTCTCAGTTAACAATTGTTCAGCTGCTTCCCACCTTTAAAATTTTTGTTGATGTCTACTACTAACCTTATTTACTTCTCCTTTTCCTTAATTGTAATTTTTTTATTTGAGAGAGAAAGAGAATTAACAGGAGAGGGGCAGAGGGAGAAAGAGAGAGAGGGAGAGAGACAGAGAGACAGAGAGAGAGAGAGAGAGAGAGAGAGAGAGAGAGAGAGAGAGAGAATCCTAAGCAGGCTCCACGCTAAGCACAGAGCTGGATTCAGAGTTCAATCCCACCACCCTGGGATCAGGACCTGAGCCAATATCAAGAGTTGGATGCTCAGCCAATGGAACCACCCAGGCGCCCCTCCTTAATTGTATTTTTTGTAGAGTTGGAATGAGAAATAACAATGTAAATGAATATCCATTTAATTATGTTTAGTGTGTAAGTAAGAGGGGTTTTTTAGAAATAAAGTATTGGTGTGTGTATAAATAAATAAAAACAGAAGCTATTAAAGACATTTTGGGGACAACCAGGGAAATCTTAATATGGCCTAGATGATATTATTAGATATTAAAATATTATTGTGAGGATACTATTGTTAATTTCCTTTGCTATGGCAAAGGTTTTGTGATTATATAGGAGAATATTCTTTCAAGATGCACACTGAAGTTTTTAGGAATAATGTAAGTCAACTCACTTTCAGATGTTTCAAAAAATTAGATATATGATGATAGATAAAGCAAATATGGCATAATGTTAACAACTTAAACTGAGTGGTGAGCATAATGATATTCACTGTATTAATTTGGATTTTTCTATGCATTTGAGATTTTTCACAATTAAAAACTGGGAACATTTTACAGTAGCTTTCTAGGTATTTGAAACAGGGCTGAGGGGAGGTTTTAGCAAATGCCCAAGTCACCATCTTGATCCAGAAGCTCAGCTAAATTTTTCATATTTTAATCTGCTTCTTAGGTTGGTTACCTCTCCTTCTCTAAAGTGTACATGGCTATATTCACTAGGGTATAGGTTCAGTTTCTTGTAACAGACATACAAATTGACAGAGGCATAAATAAAGCAGACATTTATTTCCCTTGGATGTAACAGACCAGAAGAAGGCAGTTCAGGACTAGTGTGGTAGCTGTTCTATAAGATTTTTCAGAGATTCAATCACCAGAATCGTGCTCCTAACCATATGATACAAAATGGCTCACATTTCAGCCAGTAGGATGAAGAAGGGAAGAGCTCTTACATTAAGGTCTCTATCCGAAAGTTGTACACATCATTTCCAGTCACATCCCATCCACTAATATTTAGCCACACCTAGCTGCAATGGAGAATAGGAAATGCAATCTTTAGCTGGGCAGGTATGTGCATACCTAAAAAGACAATTACCTTGAAAGAAGGTGAGAACAGATATTGAAGGACAATTAGCAATGTCTGATGCATTAGTTACTACTTTTTGAATCACAGTGCATTCCTTCCTTTTTCTTTAATCTTGGATTCAGACTCAGCCACTTGGTTTTCCTAAAAAAATCCTCTATCTTTTGTCTTGTGAAATTCATCATAGTGAAAAACAAGTACTCGAGAAATTGTGGTTAACTAAACCTATTGTGGCAATCATTTTACAATATATACATATATCAAATTATTATCATGTATGCCTTAAAGTAATAAGATGTTATATGTCCATTATATCTCAATAAAACTTGGAGGGGGAGAAATTCTGGAGCTGGCAAAAGTATCTACAGTTCAACAATTCTTGTCTACCTTCACCTTCCAGAATTGGATAATTCCACCAGAAGATATTCTCCCATTAAAATCAACATCTATTCCAGACTTAACTCAATCCATTATTTTCTTGCCTGATTTCCCTGTTGTATGTCATCTTCCCCATTTCTTTCTCTTGGAGTCCTAACCCTACACAGGTTCTAAGCTTGTGCCCACAAGGACATGTCATACTTGTTCTCCCACCCATATTTGTGTTGCCTTGAAACTCATCTAAAATGCTTGAAGTATTTTACAATGATCCTTAGTCTCTCTTTCATAAATCTGTCCAAATTTTTATACTCACTTAATGTTACGGTTTATAGTAGTTTTCTATTACCACAAACTTCCAGGCTTAACAATACAAATTTATTATCTCATTATTCTGTAGATCAGCAGTCCAGATTGGCCCAACTGGTTTCTCTGCTCCAGATTTCACAAGGCCAGAATCAAGGTATCGGCCAGCTGGGCTCTTACTGAGAGGCTCTGGAAGTAATCTGCTTCCAAAGCTCATTCAGGCTGTTGTCAAAATCTAGTTTTTTGCACTGACAGACCTGAGGACCGAGTTTTCTTGTTGGCAGTCAGATGGGAGTGGCCCTTAGTTTAAAGGCCTATTTCCAGTCCTTGTGCGTTGATCCTTACATCTTACACTTGGAATCTTTCTGATTTCTCCTTCTGCCATATCTCTCTTCCTGCCAGCAGTAGGTTCTTTGATTTTAAGGGCTATCATATTGGGTCTACCTGGAAGATCCAGGATAATCTCCCTGTCTTAAAGTCTGTATCCTTAATTATGTCTGCAAAATCCCTTTTGTCATGTAATACATCATATTCACAGTTTCTCAGGATTAGAGTGTAAACATCTTGGGGGAGGGGGCATTTTGCCTACTAAGCTGAGGTCTCTAAGGTCAGCTTTCAGAGAACACCTTTATATGCAAATACTTGCCCATAGCATTGTAGATCTGGACTCTCACTGGTAGAGTAATTCCAGTGTGTTTTTGTTCTCTACCTATCTCTTTTTGGTTTCTTTGGGACTCAGAAAAGCTCTCTGACCTAGTAACAATTAAAATATCTCCCTGTTGTCTAGTTACATCTTTAAAAGCTTTTAGATCTGAGTATCTCTTTTTCCCTTTCATCTCTGTTTAGCTCATTATCCAGTTTTCCTAAGATCACATTTTTCAAGACAATCCCTCTCTTTCTCCAGCTTAAATAGCATAACATTTTGTATCTTTTTCTTTCATTCTCCTACTGCTCTTGTTCTGACAGTAATGCTTATTTTTATTTTTCTAACGTTTTATTATGGGAAATTTCAAACATACACAAAATTAGAGAGATACTATAATGAACACCTAAGAATAGTATAATGAATCACTCAGCTTCAATAATTATCGACACTTCGCCAATTTTATTTTTTTTTAAGTTTTTAAAAGTTTATTTATTTATTTTGAGAGAAACAGACAGAGAGAGCGCAAGCAGGGGAGAGGCAGAGAAAGGGAGAGACAGAATCCCAAGCAGGCTCTGTCAGCAGGACTCGAACGCACAAACTGTGAGATAATGACCGGAGTAGACATCAAGAGTCAGACGCTTAACCACTGAGCCACACAGGCACCCTGGCACTTTGCCAATTTTAATTCATCTATTCATACTGTTTTTCTGGAATATTTCAAAGCAAATCTCAGAAATGTCATATCACTCACACATAAATTAGAATAAAGCATTATTTTGAAGGAAATCCAGTGCCTCCTTGATTTCGCAAGCAAACCCTATTCCTAGAGATGGTGGTCTTCACATTTTTTGGTTTAGTCTTTGGAACTTTAATAATTTTAAGACTTGTTTCTTCACCTCAATACAAGAAGGTGTTATAGCATAGCATATATATACTTTATATGGTAGGGGCTCCCATTTCTCTATCTATACCTTGATAAAAATCACCTGCCTTTCTAGGTTAAAACCAGAGTCTGGGTCTTTAAAATACAAAGTCATAATCATGTTTCATGTAATTAATAAGTCCAGTGCCAACCTGACACCAGGCGGAGATGGTGGTGGTGTTGGGGGGAAAGGGGATGAGTCTAGGAGTCTGTGGACATGCCACAAAAATTCAAGAAGGCAGCTCCTCCATATTTTTTCCTTGCCTCTGTAACAAGATGCAATTCAAATCAAGATAGAGGGATGGTACTGATAGAATGTCACCTACTAAATGCAAAATATATAATGTCACTCTTTAGTACTTTGTGGTTCACATGGAATTTAGCTACTTTTGCAGTTAAAAGCCTCAGCCTATAGTTCTGAGAAATAGGAAAAAAAAGGAGCAAAAATGCTTCAGCCCTCTGATTGTTAAAGCTGTTTTCAACACTGTAATTAATGTAACATTGTGTGTCAATTATACTTCAAAAAACTGTTTTGAGGTGAACCTAACCAAGGCCAAAATATTCTTTTCCTGATACTCTAATCCCTTTCTCAGCCACAAAAGCATGCACAGTCTGTTCTTACTAGGGTTCACTTGGTTCCACCTGCTTTTAGACACCTGCCACAGTTGTAAGGTCAAAGACCTCTAGGGCCTGTGATTTCTAAAGCTGCTGTCTATTAAAAGCAGTGGCATGTCTGCAGACACCAATCATAATGTAAACTGCTACAAACTCCCAAAGTCAATGATGAGCATGGCCAGTGCTTTCCAAGGTTTGACCTTATGGCAAAAACAAACAAAAAAGAAAGAAAGAAAGAAAAGAAAGAAAGAAAGAAAGAAAGAAAGAAAGAAAGAAAGAAAGAAAAAGAAAAGAAAGAAAACCAGCTGCAACACATGTGCACACCGGCCACCACACTCCCACAAAGAGAACTGCTTCCCTCAAATGTTATTCTAGATCTCAAATGCCAGTCATTGCATTTGTTTCTTGAGGTTTCTCAACCCAGACACCATGGGGGTACCTCTAAAGGTCCTATCTATAATCATATCACTTTCTCCCCTGAATTCCAAACTAGTTATGAAATAGACACAAGAGGGGTGCCTCGGTGGCTCAGTCGGTTAAGTGTTCGACTTCGGCTCAGGTCATGATCTCGCCATTCAGAGAGTTCGGAACCCCACATTGGGCTCTGTGCTGACAGCTCGGAACCTGGAGCCTGCTTCAGATTCTATGTCTCCCTATCTCTCTGCCCCTCCCCTGCTCGCTCTCTCTCTCTCTCTCTCTCTCTCTCTCTCAAAAATAAATAGAACATTAAAAAAATAAACAGACACAAGGGTCAAAGAGGGATCTGAATATTGAGATTTATTGTTGATAAGACTGATTTGGAGAATGGATCCGTGGCCTGCAGCCTGAATCGGGTTTTCAACTTTTTTATCCCAAACCTAGATTTTTGTGCCTTCCTGAGGGAATAGATGTGTCTGTGCAGCGGAGCCTTACCCCGCTAAGCTGGCCTTAGTAAGGCTTGGCCACATGGAGGGGCAGATAGGAGGACATAGCATGCTATATAGGCAAGGGAGCTCTGAAAAACATGGCAGGGAGCTTAGCAGGGGCTGAGCAATAAGCCTTCAATTAAATTTTGGAATCTCACCAATCAGTCACTGTGGGGAGGAGGTGGTGAGCGAAAGAGGTGGCGTGACACATAGTGGGGACTGGAAAGCTCTCATCCCAACACTTCTGAAAGGGCAGAAATTTCTAGTTCATGTACGGATGGAAATACTAGAAAGGGAAACATCACATAACTAATAAATATGGTCAAAGGGGAAGAAGCAAGAGAAGGGCTCCTTCCCCACAAGGCCAGGGCTTTCTCCAGTGGCCAGCCTTACATACTCACTGCATGACTGGAACAAACCAGAATGCAGTAATATGTAGAAATGGGTACTCCAGTGCCCAGTAGAAACACTGGAACATACAGGTTTCACTCCATGAACATCTCTTAAGAGTCTTGCCTGATTACTGTGGCCATATGGGAGGGAGAGAACTTTAGAGCTAATTTAAGCCCAGTTATTGGTGGTTTGTGTTTTTTTGTTTTTTTGTTTTTTTGTTTTTTTTTGCCCCAGATGGCAGAAGACAATCAAGTCCAAATGCAAGACAGAGAATAAAAGAGAGCTTAAAACAGAGCTTGCAAAATGGTAGCCTGCTGAACAGATCCAGTCCACAGATGTGCTTGAATTGGCCTGTAAGATTTTAAAGATCTTTTTAAGTTTATTTATTTATTTTGAGAGAGAGCGTGTGTGCACACGCGCATGAGCAGGTGAGGGGCAGAGAGAGAAGGAGAGAGGGAATCCCAAGCAGACTCCACACTGACAGTGCAGAGCCCAATGCAGGGTTCAAACTCACAAACCGTGAGATCAAGCCCTAAATTGAAATCAAGAGTCGGATGCTTAACTGACTGAGCCACCCAGGCACCCCTAAAAAGATATTTTTCAAATTAATTGTCAGCACCTAAAAATTGGTAGAGCTCATATAAAAACCCAGATTTTATGGCCTCTCTGGAAAAGTTGGAAGATTCTGGCCATGCCAATGTGCATTTCTGTATGGCAAAATCAGCTGGACAGAGTAGCCACTGCTTCTTTTAGGAAGGGGCACAGTCCCCACCTAGGCTTTTGTGTGACTTGCCTACATTTGGGTTTGTGATCTCTGATTTAAATTGACCAGCATTAGCGATTGTTTGTGATCTGAAAGAAATGCAAATCACCCATCTCTGGGAGTGTTTAATCATGTCAGAGTGAGTATTTGGCAATGTAGAGAGTGCCAAGGAGGTGTGTGCCAAGAATCTGACCATCCATCAGCAAGGGGAGGGATGAGAAGACATCTGTCTATGTAACGAGGATGAAGAAATTGTTATGAGAGGCAGGAGAAAAGGGGGCCACAGCCCGCAGTGTGGAGAAGCAGGCTAGGCTGGAGCAGGTGACAGCAGGAGTCAATTACAGCCAAGTGTTGCTAGGGCAACTCAGTCTCCATGAACAGCCTGGAGGGCCTCTGGCCCTCTCGCTGCTAAGGCAGCTGATTTAGGAGGCTAGAGCTCTGAGGTCAGGGAAGCTTATGGGGGAAAAGATAAGGCTGCTGAAGCATTGTCCTGGGTTAGGGCTCCAGTCTTGGTAACAGGTACAGAGGGAGCCACAACATCCCACACAAGAGTTACTGGTGGCTACTCTAAAGGCCTCTCGAATTTAGAACCATTACGTCTCCACCCTTCAGGCCACTTCTTTCCAAACTGCAGGTTGTAACTCATTGGTGGGCTATGCAATTAATTTTGTGGGACAAGATCAGCATTTAAAATTTTTTTAATGTTTATTTATTTTTGAGAGAGAGAGAGAGAGAGTGCGAACAGGGGAGGGGCAGAGAGAGAGAGAGAGAGAGAGAGAGAGAGAGAGAATCTAAAGCAGGCCCCAGGTTCGAGCTGAGCTGTCAGCACAGAGCCCGACACGGGGCTGGAACCCATGAACCACGAGATCATGACCTGAGTCGAAGTTGATGCTTAACTGACTGAGCCACCCAGGCGCTCCCGATCAGCATTTTTAAAAACAAAACAAATGAATACAATATTTTATAATTTTCTAAATTTTTTTTGCTTAAAAATACTTAAATTCTATTTGTTTGTTTATTTATAATTTACATCCAAGTTAGTTAGCATATAGTGTAATAATAATTTCAGGGGTAGATTCCTTAATGCCCCTTACCTATTTAGCCCATCCTCCCTCCCACAACCCCTCCAGTAACCCTCTGTTCTCCATATAAAATGTTTATTTTTGAGAGAGAGAGAGAGAGAGAGAGAGAGAGAGAGAGCAAGTGGGGGAGGGGCAGAGAGCGAGGGGGACGGAGGATCTGAAGCAGGCTCTTGGCTGACAGCAGAGAGCCCGATGCGGGGCTCGAACTCAAGAATCCTGAGATCGTGATCTGAGCTGAAGTCCCACGCTTAACTGACTGAGCCACCCAGGCACCCCTAAATACAAAATTTAAACAACAGAGTGCATTACACACAGTAAATACTGTTTTGTGAAACAGTGGTTTCAGATGTCTCTGAGTGTACGTGTGCATGCATGTACTGAATTGTGATGTCAAATATGTTTCTTATTATGTAAATTGAGCAAAAAGAAGTTTGAAAGCCTCTGTCACAGGCTACAGTCAGTCACCGTGGCCAGCTGATTGGATGTGCCTCATTTGGCATGTCTAGTGGAGCTTTTTGCTCTTTTGTTTTTGTTGTTGTGAGCAAGAATGGCAGATGTAGGCCAATTATAACCTTCTAAGGAGGACTCTCTGGTATCAGAAAAAATACAGGTTATGTTGGGCCAGCTGGGAAACAGGTTTTGAGGTGTGGCTTCTCAGAAGAAGTGCAACTCCACCTGACTGCTCGAGACTCTACCCACTAGGAGTGGGACCACTGCAGGTGATTGTGCAGGTGAAGCCAAAAGGAGAGCCTGCTCCACAGTAGTGGACCCAAATTATGCTTTTGTCGGGAATTTTCCAGGTTTTTTGCCTTAAATTTTTATTTAAATTCCAGTTAGTTAATAGATAGTGTAATATTAGTTTCAGGTGTAGAATTTAGTGATTCAATACTTCCATACAACACCCGGTGCTCATCACAAGTCCCCTCCTTAATGTCCATCACCTATTTCACCCATCCCCCACCCACCTCCCTTCTGGTAACCATCAGTTTATTCTCTACAGTTGAGAGTCTGTTTCTTGGTTTTCCTCTCTTCCCCCCCACCATGTTCATTTGTTTTGTTTCTTAAATTCCACATATGAGTGAAACCATATATTTGTCTTTCTCTGACTGACTTATTTCACTTAGCATAATACTCTGTAGCTCCACCCACGTCATTGCAAATGGCAAGATTCCATTCTTTTTTATGGGTGAGTAATATTCCATTGTGTGTGTGTGTGTGTGTGTGTGTGTGTGTGTGTGCGCGTGTGTGTGTGTGTGTATTTATGTGTGTGTGTGTATTTATGTGTGTGTGTGTGTGTGTGTGTGTGTGTGTGTGTATACATACCACATCTTCTTTATCCATTCATCAGGCAATGGACATTTGGGTTCTTTCCATAATTTGGCTACTATAGATAATGCTGTAAACATCAGGGTGCACATATCCCTTCAAATTAGTATTCTTGCGGTTTTGGGGTAACTACCTAGTAGTGCTATTGCTGGATCACAGAGTAGTTCTATTGTTAACTTTTTGAGGAACCTCCATACTGTTTTCCAGAGTAGCTGTACCAGTTTGCATTCCCACTAACTGTGTAAAAGGGTTCCCCTTTCTCCATATCCTTGCCAACACCTGTTGTTTTCTGTGTTAATTTTAGCCATTCTGACTGGTGTGAGGTGATATTTCATTGTAGTTTTCATTTGTGTTTCCTTGATGATGAGTGATGTTGAACATCTTTTCACGTGTCTGTTAGCCATCTATATGTCTTCTTTGGAAAAATGTCTATTTATGTCTTCTGCCCATTTTTTGAATGGATTATTTGTTTTTTGGGTGTTGAGTTGTGTAAGTTCTTTATATATTTTGTATTCTAACCCTTTATCAGGTATGTCATTTGCAAATATTTTCTCCCATTCTCTGGGTTGCCTTTTAGTTTTATTGATTGTTTCCTTTGCTGTGCAGAAGCTTTTTATCTTGATGAAGTCCAAATGATTTATTTTTGCTTTTGTTTCCCTTGCCTCCAGAGACAAGAAGTAAGAAGTTGCTAGAAGTAAGAAGTTGCTACAACTGACGTAAAAGAGGTTGCTATGTTCTCTAGAATTCTGATGGTTTCCAATCTCACATTAAGGATTTTCAACCATTTTGAATTTATTTTTCTGTATGGTGTAAGAAAGTGGTCCAGTTTCATTCTTTTGCATATTGCTGTCCAGTTTTCCCAACACCATTTGTTGAAGAGACTTTCTCCCATTGCATATTCTTTTCTACTTTGTTGAAGATTAATTGACCATATAGTTGTGGGTTCATTTCTGGGTTTTTTTATTCTGTTCCACTGACCTATGTGTCTGTTTTTGTGCCAGTACCATATAGTCTTGATCACTACAACTTTGTAATATAACTTGAAGTCTGAAATCATGATGCCTCCAGCTTTTCTTTTCTTTTTCAAGATTGCTTCGACTATTCAGGGTCTTTTGTGGTTCCATACAAATGTTAGGACTGTTTGTTTTAGCTCTGTGAAAAATGCTGGTGATTAATAGGGATTACATTAAACGTGTAGATTGCTTTGGGTAATACAGACATTTTAACAATATTCTTTATTTCAATCCATAAGCACGGAATGTCTTTCCATTTCTTATTGTCAACTTCAATTTCTTTCATCAGTGCTTTATAGTTTTCAGACTACAGGTCTTTCACTTCTTTGATTAGGTTTATTCCAACATATGCTTTGGTTTTTGGTGCAATTGTAAGTGGGACTGATTCCTTAATTTCTCTTTCTGCTAGTTCATTATTGGTGTATAGAAATGCAACAGATCCTTGATTTTGTATTCTGCAACTTTACTGAATTCGTGCATCAGTTTTAGCAATTTTTTGGTGCAGTCTTTGGGGTTTTCTATATAGAGTATCATGTCATCTGTAAGCAGTAGAAGTTTGACCTCTTCCTGTCTGATTTGGATGACTTTCATTTCTTTGTGTTGTCTGCTGTGGCGAGGACTTTCCAGAACCATGTTAAATAACAATGGTGACAGTGGACATCCCTGTCTTGTTCCTAACTTTAGAGGAAAAGCTCTGTTTTCCCCCCACTGAGGATGATATTAGCTGTGCATTTTTCATATATGGCCTTTATAAGGCCTTTCATATATGGCCTTTATTTCATATATGGCCATATATGACATTATTTCATATATGGCCTTTATGCATATATGAAATATGCATATTTCATATATGGCCATTATGGCCATATTATATACTTCCATTTTCATATATGGCCATTATTATTCATATATGGCCTCCCTCTATCACTACTTTGTTGAGGTTTTCTATCATGAATGAACGTTGTAGTTTTTCAAATGCTTTTTCTGCATGTATTGAGAGGATCATATGGTTCTTATCCTTTCTTTTATTAAGGTGGTGTATCACATTGACTGATTTGTGAATATTGAACCACCCCAGTAGCCCACTTGATCATGGTGAATGATTCTTTTAATGTACTGTTGGATTTGATTTGCTATTGTTTTGTTGAGAATTTTTGCATCTACATTCTTCAGAGATATTGGCCTGTAGTTCTCATTTTTAGTGGGATCTTTGTCTGATTTTGGAATCAGGGTAATGCTGGCCTCATAGAATGAGTTTGGAATTTTTCCTTCCTTTTCCATTTTTTGCAATAGTTTGAGAATAGGTATTAACTCTTCTTTAAATGTTTGGTAGAATTTCCCTGTGAAGCCATCTGGCCTTGGACTTTTGTTTTTTGGGAGATTTTTGATTACCAATTCAATTTCTTTGCTGGTTATCAGTCTGTTCAAGTTTTCTATTTCTTCCTGTTTCAGTTTTGGTAGTTTGTATGTGTCTAGGAATTTGTCCATTTCTCACAGGCTGTCTGATTTGTGGGCATATAGAATTTCATAATATTATAACTGTATTTCTGTGGTGTTAGTTCTTATTTCTCCTCTTTCGTTTGTGATTTTATTTATTTGGGTCCCTTCTTTTTTGTTTTTGATAAGTCTGACTAGGGGTTTATCAATTTTATTAATTTTTTCAAACACCAGCTCCCGGTTCCATTGATCTGTTCTAATTTTTTTTTAGTTTCAGTATCATTTATTTCTGCTCTTATCTTTATCATTTCACTTCTTCTGCTGGCTTAGGCTTCATTTGTTGTTCTATTCCTAGCTCCTTTAGATTCAAGATTAGATTATTTATTTGAGATTGTTCTTTCTTCTTGAGGTAGGTCTGTATTGCAATATACTATGGAATTTTCCAGGGTTTTTAGGAGTCACATCATTCGCATCATTGATTTTTCATGTCCCACATTGTTGGTACCCTACCCAATGGCCATCCTT
Organism: Herpailurus yagouaroundi; assembly: GCF_014898765.1. NCBI lineage: Eukaryota > Metazoa > Chordata > Mammalia > Carnivora > Felidae > Herpailurus > Herpailurus yagouaroundi. Next base: position 599,078 of record NW_024420031.1, on the reverse strand, counting down.
CAGTTTCTCCCTCCCTGATACACCCCCATTTCTGTTGATATTTAGGGAAATCCTAGACTTCACGGGAGCTGGGATCTCAAATGAAGACCCACAAAATGTCAGCCCCCAATTTTTATTACATTCAAAAGACATCACAATTACTTAGTCAGCTTATTATAAAAGTTTCTACATGTATAATCTCAATTTCTGCACTTAGTTTGTCTTGGACTAGTAACCAACAGTTTGTAGATTAGCACCAGCCCAGGGGCCAGACTATGAGTGGCACTGGTCTGAGCTAACTAATCATGGTAATTCTAATTCCCTCACCAAATGATTGGTTTGGGCATGGACAAAAAACAGGGACAAGAGGGTATGTTTACTGGGGATGCCTAGGAAAATTTCTCTTGGTCTTAATAAAGGACACATGATATTTATAATCTTTCTTCCAGCCTTTTGATGTTAGTGTATGACCATGTGATGCCTGAGTAGCTACAGCTATCCTGGCGTCATAAGGTGAAGGACCAACAGGCAGAGGATAGTGGAACAAGATGGCAAGGATGAAAAATGGTTGAACAAAGCTGCAATTGTGTACTGATTCACCAGACATACCAGGTGTCATTCTAAATCTAGCTTCATTTTTTTGTATTTTAATTTTTTTCAAGCTTCCATTCACTTTATTTTTCTTGTGAGGTGACCACAGCCAGAGCCTGGGTCCTCTGCACAGAGACTCTGGGTTGGGTCTTTACAAGACCCAGTGAATTCCTGATAGGGAGACTTGGTGAACACAGTCTCTTTCCAAACGTCAGGCATGAGATAGCTGTAGGTCTTGGAAATGGCATCAAAAGTAGCCTTGGTGAAGTTGCCCAGGGTGGTAGTGCACCCCCTGGCTGAGGTGTAGTAGTCAATACCAGCCAGTAGCAGCAGCTTCTTGGGCACAGGGACTGAGACAATGCCAGTGCCTCTCGGGGGCAGGGATGAGGTGCACCAGCACAGAGCCACAGCAACCTGTCACTTTGCATGGGACAGTGTGGGGCTTGCAGATCTTGTTCCCCCAGTAGCCTCGCCACACGAGAACCATGGAAAGCTTGGACAGGATGATGGCCCCACAGATGGCAGTGGCTACCTCTTTGGAGCACTTAACACCCAGACCGACATGTCCATTGTAATCTCCGATGGCAACAAATGCCTTGAACCTGGTTCGCTGGCCAGCGTGGGTCTGCTTTCGCAAAGGTATAATCTTTGAAACCTGGTCCTTGAGGGACACCCCCAGGAAAAAGTCAATGATCTCAGATTCCTTGATGGGCAGGGAGAAGAGACAGATCTCCTCCAGGTATTTGATCTTCATGTCCTTGACCAGGTGGCCCAGCTTGGTGATGGGGATCCACTCCTCGTTCTCAGCCTTGCCACCATGAGCTCCGCTGCCCCGGCCCCGGCCCGGGATGCCGCTGCCTGCCGAAGCCTCCGCGGAAGCCGCCAAAGCCTCCCATTCCAGTGCCTTGGGGCCCTCCAGGGCCTCGGGGCCCTACCGGCCCTCCAGCAGGACCGGCGTCATCCGCCATTTGGTGTTTTCCCAGAGAAGCAACTGTATTTTAATTTTAAATTAATATACAGTAAATTTGATTTTTTGTGTGTACAGTTCCATGAATTTTAATACATACAGAGATTCATGTAACCACCAACATAATCAGGATAACGAATAGTTCCATCATCCCATAAAACTCCATCATGCTATTGCTTTGAAGTCACACCCTCTCTCTACTCCTAACCACTGATCTGTTCTCCATCGCTATATTTTTGTCCTTTCAAAAATGTCATATAAATGGAAGCAAACAGTACATAACATTTTGAAGTCATCTTCTTTCACTCAGTACAATGCTTCTGAGATTCATTCAAGTTCTTGCATATTCATTCCTTTTTATTGATAAGTAGTATTCCATTGGATGGACATATCACAGTTTATCCATTCATCACTTAAAGGGTATTTGGGTTGTTTCCAACTTTTGGTGATTATGAATAGAACACTTCTAAAGATTTTATGTACAGGTTTTGTGTGAATACAGGTTTTTATTTCTCTAGGGCAAATAACTAGGCTTGGCATTGCTGGGTTATACAGTAAGTATATATTTAACTTTATAAGCTGCCTGTTTTCCAGGGTGTCTATAGCATTTTGCATCCTCGCCAGCAATATAAGAAAGTTCCAGATGTTTCCCTATATTTTCCTTTAAAAATCTTATAGTTTTATGATTTACATTCAGATCTGTGATCCATTCTGAGGTAATTTTGGTATTAAGTATGAGGTTTTAGTCAAAGTTCATTTCTTATATATGGATGTCCAATTGTTCTAATATCATTTGTTGAAAAGACTGTCATTTCCCCCATTGAATTCTTTGTACCTTTGTCACAAATTAATTGACCATATTTGTGTGGGTCTATTTCTGAATTCCCTATTCTGTTGCATTGTTCTATATGTCTGTCCCTTCACCAACACCACACTGTCTTGATTGCTGTAGCTATTTGGTAAGTCTTAAATTCGGGTGGTGTGACTCCTCCAAGTTTATTAATCTTTTCAAAATCATTTCGGTTATTCTACTTCCTTTACCATTCTATATGAATTTTAGACTCAACCCAACTCTATTTTACAAAAAATCTTGAGATTTTTATAGGAACTGCATTAAATCTATAGACCAACTTAGGGAGAACTGACATCTTTAATATTTTGAGTGTTCCAGTCCATAAAAAATGGTATGTTTCTCCAGTTATTTAGGTCTTTGGAAATTTCTTTCATCAGAATTTTATAGGTTTAAGCATATAGATCCTGTATATGTTTTTTTCTTTTTTAAATTTTTTTTATTTTTGAGAAAGAGAGAGACAGAGCACAAGCAGGGGAGGGGCAGAGAGAGAGAGAGGGAGACACGGAATATGAAGCAGGCTACAGGCTCTGAGCTATCAGCACAGAGCCCAATGTGGGGCTTGAACCCACGAGCCATGAGATCATGACCTGAGCCAAAGTCGGATACTTAACCGATTGAGCCACCTAGGCGCCCCAAGATCCTATACATGTTAGATTTTTCCCTAAGTATTTCATTTTCTAGAGCTACTATAAATAGTACTGTTTATTGCTAGTATACAGAAATGTGATTGATATCTGTGTGTTGATCTTGTATTCTGCAACCTTGCTAAATTTACTTATTAGTTCTAGGTGTGTGTGTGTGTGTGTGTGTGTGTGTGTATGTGTGTGTTATTTTGGGTTGTCATCTGTAATAGGGATGGTTTTATTCATCCCCTTTCCTTTCTTCTCCTCTCCATCCCTAACTGCCTACAGTTGAGCTGCCTAATTCAGATTAAATATAAGAGTGGAGGATAAATAGAGTTGTTATAGGTCATCTGCAAATTATTCAAGTTGCTTTGAAGTCATTCTACAGCAAGGTGACAAAAATATTACATGCAAATGATGTGATCATGTACTATGAAAAATGGTAAAGCAATAATAAAAAGTTTATAATAATAAATATTACAAAAATACCAGTACTTATGTGCCAGGGACTGTTCCAATTATTGTACATAAACAAACTTTTGTAATCACAACCCTATGATGTGGGTACTATTATCCCCATCTTACAGATGTGTAAACTATAAATGGCAGAGGTGGGCACAAACCCAGGTAGTCTGGCTCCATTGCTTACACCCTTAATCATTACCCATTGGAACAGAAGTTTCTAGAAATGGACTCTACAATATCTGAGATATTAGTATGATTTAAAATGAGTAAAACATTGACTATTCAACAATTATATAGAAATAACTGGATAGCTATTGGGAAAAATTAAAGTTGGAAACCTACATTTATACTACACATCAAAATAAAACCCATATGGAACATGCATTTAAAGGTGAAAATTAAAACCATAAAGGTGCTAAAAGAAAACATAGAGAAAGAATTTTATAATCTTAAGGTGGGGAAAGGTTTTCAAAGTACAGCACATAAGCCATCTGTTATACATGAAATAATCAGGGGTGCCTGGGTGGCTCAGTCGGTTAAGTGAACAACTCAGAGCCTGGAGCCTGCTTCAGATTCTGTGTCTCCCTCTCTCTCTGCCCCTTCCCCACTTGTGTTCTCTCTCTCTCTTAAAAAGAAATAAACATTAAAAAAAAGAAATAATCAGTAATTTGATTATATAAAATATTTTAAATTTGTATATTCTAAGAAATTTACAAGTTAAAAGACAAACTGAGGAAAGTATCTGTGACAGGAAGCCAAAGTGTTATTATCCACAATATAAACAGAACTATTCCAAATCAATAAGAAAATACTAAATTCAATAAAAACCTGGGCAAGCAACACAAACAGGCTACATATTTGAAAAAAGAAGAATACAAATGGCTAAGAAACAAATTAAGAGGTGTTCGATTTCACCAAAACATCAAAAACATGAAAATGAAAGCAATGACATATCACCTTGTATCAGATTAGCAATGATAAAATAAGGGAAAATACACAGCTTTGGTAAGGGTATGGGGAAAAAAACATTCTCATACTCTGGTACTAGGAATATAAATGTGTATAATATCTTTGGGAGGGAGAACTGGCAATATCTATCCAGTTGCAAAATGTGCATACCCATTGCAGCAATTTCATTTCCAGGCATTTGTTTTACAGAAGTACATACATGTACAAAGCTATTTACAAGGATGTTCATTTTAGCACTCTATAATGATGAAAGCTCAGTAACAATCCAAAGAAGCATCTACCCTATGCAAATAATTAAAAACCAGTGTATACCTTTAAATATTGATATATTAAGAAACTCATAACTGAGTGTTATCTATTTATTTCTGAGGATTCTCAAGGGATTTCATATAGGGTGACTAAAATGGGCATAATCATAATGCTTGCCTTACAGGGTTTTTTATTCATTCAATCTTTCAAAAAATATTTATTGAAAAGATACAATTGTCAGGCACTATGATAGGTGCTGGGGTACAAATATAAACAAAAACGACATGGACCCTGCTCTCAAGAAGATCACTGTTTAGTGTAGGGTGTATGTGGGGTGTGTGTGTGTGGGCAGGGAGAAGGAACAGACCTTAATCACACAACTGTACAGTTGTCTTGGGTGCCTAGGAAGGCAAATAGCAGAATATTATGAAAGTATTACAGGGTGCCCTGATCCAGTTTTGGGGGGTCAGGGAAGGCTTCTCTGAAGTGGTATTTGAATTAAAAAGAAAGATAGTGATAGGCAAAGCACTTGTATAAATGCCAGCTCCAGAGATTAGTTTAAAATAATACACACACACGCGCACACACACACACACACACACACACACACACTGACATAGAAAGAATGTCAAGAATACACCAAGTCATTCATCAGTCAATGGACATTTGGGCTCCTTCCATAATTTGGCTATTGCTGACAATGCTGCTGTAAACATTGGGGTGCATGTGTCCCTTGGAATTAGTATTTTTGTGATCTTTGGTAACTACCTGGTAGTGCAATTGCTGGACCATAGGGTAGTTCTAATTTTAACTTTCTGAGGAACCTCCATACTGTTTTCTACAGTGACTACACCAGTTTTCATTCCCACCAACAATGTAACAGAGGGGAGGTAGGTGGGAGGATGGGTTAAATATATAATGGGAATTAAGGAGCGCACTTGTGATGAGCACCAGGTATTGTATGTTAAGTGTTGAATCTCTAAATGTACACCTGAAACTAACATTACACTTTATGTTAACTAACTGGAATTTAAATTAGAACTTAAAAAATACATTAAGTCAATAAAGTAGGTTGTAAAGCATATATGGCATGATTCTCCCCCTTTTTATGGTTTAAAAAGTCCTATATTATAATACACATATGTATCAATATATAGATAGAATACAATCTGGAAGAATATAAACCATACTAACGGTTGTTAACTCTATTTGAATAGTTTATGAGTTTGACATTCTGTAATCAGAAAAACCAATAAAGATATATATGAGGAGTGATAGCATCAACATTAGAAATATTAGTATTCAAGGCAAAATGTTTTAAAAAGGGTAAAGAGAGATACGGATAAAAGAAACTATCTACCAAGAATATCTTCTATCATAAACATACATACTGAACAATATTACATAAAAATATATGAAAACAGAAAATCAGATAAGTTATACCTTATAATGTGTATTTTTTAAACAATGCCTATACAACACTTGCAAAAATTGATCATATACTGAGTCACAAAAGAAAGCACAATACATTTCCAATAGTAGAAACCATAAAAGTCACATTATTGGACCACAGTGCAATACAACTAACTTATAACCACAAAAACAGAAAAAAAAAGTTGAGTCACTTCAAATATCAAATAACACTTCTAAATAACTCATGGTCAAATAATAAATCAAAACCAAAATTATAGACTAGAAATTAATAAGAATTAAAGCACTACATATTAAGGTCAAACACAGAAAAAGGTTATAACTTTAGATGCTTTTAGAAATAAATGACTGAAAATGAATAAACCACATGTTTCATGTAAGCCATTACAAAGAAAGCAGCAAAATACACTTGAGAGAACTAGAGGAATATATTAATAAGTATAAAGCTGAAAATAATTATTTCTCGAGTAGAGAGTGGGGAAAATGGTAGAATAGGAAAATAAATCCAAGAAATGGTCCTTTGTAAATATCAACAAAGCAGAAAAACCTCTACGGTCTAGTTAAAAGAGAAAGAAAGAAATGCATCAAAAAATAAGACTGTTTAATTCATGGATAGATGATAGCTATGTGATAAAGCAAGTGTATTAAAACATTAATGGTAAAATGTATGTTTGTGGGTATGCAGGTATTTACTATAAGATTCTTTCAACTTTTCTATATGTTTGAAAACGTTCATAATAAAATATATGAAAATCGATTATCATCCAGAACATAAGTTTTGGGAACATTGCATTAGAAGTTTCATTAAAACCAGGGAAGAGACAAAGATGCCCACTGTTACCTCTATATTTAACATTTTTCTAGAAATTCAATAAAATGTAATATGTCAAGTCATTGCACATAGGAATTATAACCATGAAACAGAGGGGAAATCATTATTTGCAGATGATATCATGATCTACCTCTAAAACTAAAGAGTGAATATAAAAACTATTAGAACTGATAAAGAAGGTAGGTAGGGTGACCAGTTACAAAAAGATGTCCCATTATGCACAAAAAAATATAAAGGCTACTTCCAAATAGAGGTTGTAGCGCGAAGAGATGTGTGAAAGGTGTCTTTCATGTTTTGCTCCATGTTCAGTACTTCTGTGATATTTGAATCTTTTATAACCAGAATGATTCACGTAGTTGTTTGAAAAAGGGAAAATAGGGGCGCCTGGGTGGCGCAGTCGGTTAAGCGTCTGACTTCAGCCAGGTCACGATCTCGCGGTCCGTGAGTTCGAGCCCCGCGTCAGGCTCTGGGCTGATGGCTCGGAGCCTGGAGCCTGTTTCCGATTCTGTGTCTCCCTCTCTCTCTGCCCCTCCCCCGTTCATGCTCTGTCTCTCTCTGTCCCAAAAATAAATAAAAAACGTTGAAAAAAAAATTTAAGAAAAAGGGAAAATAAATCTATGGTAGGCAGAATCCTAAAATGCTCCCTTCCTCAGATTTTCAGACTGTGAATATGATAATACCTGTGATTATGTTATATTACCTGCCAAAAGGGATTTTGCAGATGTAATTAAAGTTCCCCTTAAAATGGGGAAATTATTCTGGATTATCCCAATGGCCTTAATCTAATTGCATAAGCCTTTTAAAAGCAGAAAGCTTTCTCAGGTTAGTGGCAGAAGAGAAAGGCAGAGAGATCCTAAGCAAAAGAAGGATTCAGCATGCCACTGCTGGCTTGAAGATGGAAAGAGGTAAGTAAGGAGAAGAAAGTGTGGGTGACCTCTAGAAGGTGGGAGCATGGGGATCTCAATCCTACAATGGCAAGGAACTAAATATTGACAACAGCTTGAATGAAGTTGGAAATGGATTCTTCCCCAGAGCCTCCAGATAAAAGCCAAGTCTGGAGACACCTTGATTTTGGCAATTGTTTGATCCAAAACAAAGAATTCAGACAAGCTCACCAAGACTTCTCACATACAGAACTATGAGACAATAAGGTATTATTTTAAACTGCTAAATACGTAGTGATTTGTTATGCAAAAATAGAAAACAAATACAAAATACATGTGCAAAACAATGAAATATGTAGCCTATCAAATTTTCAAAGGTTTAAAACCCTTTAATGACCCAGTCATGCAAGCAGGATGGGGAAATGACTCACCTACATGCCCCAAGGGAATGTAAATTGGTAAAATCTTTCCCAAAGTACACTGGGCCCCTAAAATGTGGATATGTTTTACTTTGTTGAAATTTATTGTAGTTGAATAAACATAGTGGTGAGCAAAGATTTTTCTGAATATCCTTTACAGAACTACTTATAACAGTGGACAATTACAAACAACATGAGTAGGGCACCTGGGTGGCTCACTCGGTTGAGCGTCTGACTCTTGGTTTTGGCTAAGGTTATAATTTCACGGTTCGTGGGTTCGAGCCCCATGTCAGGCTCTGTGCTGGTCATTCGGAGCCTGCTTGGGATTGATTCCCTGTTCTCCCTCTCTCTGCCCCTCTCTCTCTGCCCCTCCCCTGCTCGCTCTCGCTCTCTCTCTCTCTCTCTCTCTCTCTCAAAATAAATGAATAAACATTAAAAAAAAAAAAAGAAACGGGCACCTGCGTGGGTGGCTCAGTTGGTTAAGTGTTCGACTTCAGCTCAGGTCATGATCTCAAAGGTTGTGGGTTCTAGCCCAGCATTGGGCTCTGTGTTGACAGCTCTGAGCCTGGAGCCTGCCTCAGATTCTGTGTCTCCCTCTTTCTCTGCTCCTCCCCCACTCACACTCTATCTCTCTCTTTCTCAAAAATAAATAAAAATTAAAAAAAAGAAAATATGATTATACAGCAATAGAAGACTGGTTTGTCAAATGTAATATCCTACAACCATTTGATGAAGTAAACTTATGCAAATAGAAGGCCAATAGGAATTCTTATAGAACTCTACAAGCTAATTTTAGAATTCATCTGGGAAAGAAAATGCACAAGAAAAGTCAAGAAATTCGTGGGAAAAAAAGAGAGGGGCTTGCCCTAGCAGATATGAAATAATAATTTAAAGCTCAAGTGCTTAAAAAATGTGTGGTATTGATGCTCATATGGATTTTAGGACTATTGAACTGATGATTTACATTAAAACCTATGTCTATACTTAGGAATTTGGTTTTTGATAAAGGGAAAAGAATGATCTGTTCAATAAATGTTTAGGGCCTAATGAAAAATACTAATAAGTAATTAATTAGTATTACAAGGGAATAATAGTCACGTATTAAGCATAATATTGTTAGAATGTTTAATGACTTAGAAAAATGTTTACCAGAAAACTTCCAGATAAAGAGCTAAACATAAAAAAATCTAAAATATTACAAGGAAATACAGAACAATGTTTCTAATCTTGGAGTAGAAAGGCCTTCTTACACAAGATTCAAAATGCAAAAGCCATAAAAGAAATGACTGATAAATCTGAATACACCAACTTTAAAAACATCTATGCCCAAAAAGACCCCACGAGCAAAGTTTAAAAATAAGCAGAGGTCTGCGAAACATTTCCCACACATGTAACAAAGATTTATATCCAGACTACATAATTCAATAACAAGAAGCCAAATAATGCAACTGGAAAACAGATAAAAGATATGAACAGGCAAGTCACAAACCAACACAAGCAAGTAGCCCACCAACATATGAAACTATCCCTTAACCTCACTAACAATCAGCAAAATGCAAATAATAAGACATTTTTCACCCATCACATTGGCAAAATATTCAAACAATTGGTTAATATTGAGTGTGAATAAAAATTTAGGGGAATGGTTATTCTTATTCATTGCTGGTGGAGGTATAAACTGAGTCATTCTGCATGGCAATTTGGCATTAAATATTAAAATTTCAAAATGTGCTGTATTTGAGCTATCACTTTTCCATATTTGTCTTACAGAAATATTTTAGCATATGCACAAAAAATGTACAAGGATTTTCACTGCAGCACTGTCAATAGTAAGAAAAAATAACACTCTAATAGTAAAAAATTGAAAACAATATATATTTATCAATGGGTGACTATATCAATAGTTAACTATAGTACACTCACTCAATGGAATACTATGCAGTACATAAAATAATTGAGGTAGATTTATATACACTGACATGGAAAAATCTTCAAGCCACAGAAAGTGAATACAGCAATGAACAGAACAATACATAAAATAGGATGTCATTTATATCTTCAAAAAGGAAAAAACACAAAACAAAGCTATGTATTTCTATATGTGTATATGAATCTAAGAGGAACTTTAAATTTATCTGTGTTAAGTGTTTTGCAATAATGTATTCATTCATGTGTAATTAGGAAAACCTTTGTAAAATGAAAAAAGGACAAAAAGCTAAAGAAAGGAATGTTTCATGTCATTAAAATGATGTTATAAAATAAAATAAAATAAAATAAAATAAAATAAAATAAAATAAAATAAAATAAAATAAAATAAAATGTTATAGACAAATATTTAATTATATGGAAAATATTTACTAGGTTATTAAATAACAGCATGCCATACTTTTGTTTAAAACTATAGGGGCACCTGGGTGGCTCAGTCGGTTAAGCATCCAACTTCAGCCCAGGTCATGATCTCGCAGTCTGTGAGTTCAAGCCCCACGTCGGGCTCTGTGCTGACAGCTCAGAGCCTGGAGCCTGCTTCTGATTCTGTGTCTCCCTCTCTTTCTGCCCCTCCCCTACTCATGCTCTGTCTCTCTCTGTCTCAGAAATAAATAAACATTAAAAAAAACTATAAATACATATATAATGCATAGTAAAAGGCAAGGAGGACAAAACTAAAGCATTAATAGTGGTCCTCTCTAGCTGGTGAGATTACAAGTTTTTTATCTTTTGGTCTTTATGCTTTCATATATTTTCTGAATATTCTACAATAAGAAAAATAGAAGTGTGTGTGTGTGTGTGTGTGTGTGTGTGTGTGTGTGTGTGTGTGTAAGGGGATGCTGGTTGGAATTAAGACTATAAAAGGAGTGCAATTGCCAAGAGAACTAAAGGATGCTACAGATTGAAATGATAACGAGGATTGTGGAGGTAAGTGGGATTTTAGAATTAGGAGTTGGAAAACTAGACTTTATGGGGCCTAGGAATTAACAGTAGAAATGTAGGGGTTAGAATTAGGCATAGAGCCCATGGATTATTAGAATTAATGCAGTTGCTGTGAGAGATTGGAATTAGAGTCAAAAGCCTTACTAAATTAAAAGGTTTTTTGAAGACTATAAGCACTATTGATGAGGATATTGGAATATCCAAATAAATTGGAATTCTCACATATTTCTGGTGGGACCGTATATTGTTAAAATTGTTCCGAAAAGCCTGTCATGTGCTTTTGGGAGGAGTGACCTTTTGACCCTATCCCACTTCTACAAATTTCTCCTCGAGAAAAATCTTAGAAATATGCACATATTTAGTTATATCAAAGTTCATGTCTGTATTTCTTTTAATTAAAAAAACCTAAAAATAGAATCCTGGTTGGGGCGCCTGGGTGGCGCAGTCGGTTAAGCGTCCGACTTCAGCCAGGTCACGATCTCGCGGTCCGTGAGTTCGAGCCCCGCGTCGGGCTCTGGGCTGATGGCTCAGAGCCTGGAGCCTGTTTCCGATTCTGTGTCTCCCTCTCTCTCTGCCCCTCCCCCGTTCATGCTCTGTCTTTCTCTGTCCCAAAAATAAATAAACGTTGAAAAAAAAATTAAAAAAAAAAATAGAATCCTGGTTAAATAATTAACATTACAATGGAATAACATTCACCCATTAAATATTTAATGGATCAATCTCTCTGAAAAGGGGCCTCCATAAAGCAGAGATCATACACAAAATTTTATGTATAAATATTTATTTGGCAGGCAGTGGATCCATTCATCAGATTCTCAATTCGAGGCATGAACCACTGTTCCGGAGGGCTAGAATTAGAACTGGAAGGTATAATTATAGTTTTTATTTCCTCTATGTCTCAAGAGTACTTTGGATAGTGCGTTTTGTCTTTATGCTTTAAAATACTAAGTTAATACATGCTTTAAAAAAACTCAAACCTTATCGAAGTATTTAAAGTTGCGATTCAAAATTCCCCTCTCTTTTCACCTTCTAATCTCATTCTGCAACCCAGATGAAGCGCGATTAATAGGGGTATCTCCTACCAGATCCTTTTTAATTCCTATGCATTCACAGGTGCAGATCCTCTATAAATTCTGCCAATCGCACTACCACCCCAAATAATACCAAGGAGAACAATAAAGAGGATGTTTATTGAGAGCTTACTACGTGCCTGAAGTACGTGTTCTAAGGGTTTGCCGCGGGGGGGGGGGGGGGGGGGGCGCCGCCCGCGACTCACTGTGGTCAGCGTCCCCGTCGTCTCCAGCCCTCCACACCGTGTCCCCGCTTGCCCTCTTGTCCCCCATTCTTCACAAGGCGGCCGGAGAGATTGTTAATTTTTAAACGTAAATCAAATCAAATCAAATCACGTCACCCTTCAGCGGCTCACATCGTGCCTCGAATCAGATCCCAATTCCTTAGCGACCCTACTATCCTCTACTGTTCGATATGCTGGACAGGGAATAAATAGCTCAGGCGCAGTCCGCTATAGGGGACTCTACTCCACCGCGGAGGGAGGGGACTCTACTCCACCGCGGAGGGAGTGCCCTCTAGAGGGGCAGGGGCGGGGCTTCTCAAGCGGGGGGTGGAGCCTCAGATCGGGTGTGAGGAGAGTCAGAGGGGTAGGTTTTCCGCGGAGGGCGAGCGAAGGGAGCAGGGCCGAAGCAGGGCCGCGGACCGGGCACGCTCTCGCGGGCCCCGCGGAGCTACTGCCACCGAGGTAAGCGTCTTTTCCCCGGGTCGGGGGGGACGGCCTTTGCTCGCGAGGCCGTCCTCGGCTCCTCGCGGAGGGTTGTTCCCACGGGACCCTGCGCAGAGTCGCGGAGGTGGCGGCCTTGGGGAGCCAGCAGGGGAGGCTGGTGAAGGGGCCCGGCGGCCTGCCCCAGCCCTCCCTCAACCCCGCCTTCTCTCCCCTCCCCCAGGCCTTGGCAAGCGCCAGCCCAAAGCTAGCCGCATCTTCTGGGGCAGCGGGGCAGCGGCAGGCAGCGCGGCGGGAGAGCGGCTGACAGTGGGGATGCGAGGTACCGGCATTAGCTGTGGCCAAGTGGCCCTAGAGAGGGAGTAGAGGCCAGGCCTTCAGCGTTTATCTCACGGGTTCTCGGAAGGCGGCCTCAGAGGAGGGGGAAGGTGAGGGGCCGATAGGCAGGCTTCGCGGGTAACTACTAGGCGTTGTATATGTATGTTTTGGTATCTAAATGGTACTACACACACACACGCAAAAACATTCGTTTCGGCTAATTGCTTTTTAAAAACTTAATATATCTTGTAGATCTTCATATATCAGGGACTCTAAATTTATCTCATTTATAAACAGCTGCATTGTATGATTGTACTACAGTTTATTTAACCATTTCCCGATTGGTGTACATTAGCTGGTTTCCCTTTGGCGGGGGGAAGGGGGCTATTACAAGCAATGCTATAATGAATGGGTTTGTATATATACGTTTCATGCACATGTATGAGTATTTCCGTAGGAGAAATTCTTAGAAGAGTAATCGCTACTCAGTGTATATGCATTTTGAATTTTGATAGATTTGTCCAAATTGCGTTACCAAAAGGCTATACTGACTTACACTCTTTCAATGTTGTGCAATATTGCCCATTTTTCCACAGTTGTGCCAACATGAATTATTATCAATCTTTGTAATTTGGGCCAATTTGAAGCGCAAAAAATGGTATGTCATTGTTTTCATTTGCATTTCTCTGATTACCAGTGAAATTGAACATATTTTTTATTTGCCCGATTATAAAAGTAAGTAGGGAAATATAAAATATAAGCAATAAGCATTTCGAAAATTTAATATTAAAAACCCCATTCGCAATAGCAAGAAAAACGAAAAAAATACCTAGAAGTAAACTACAAAACTTTATTGAGGTATATAATAAAAGAACGTTTGCATACATGGAGAAGGGATACCATGCTTCTCGGTAGGAAGGCTCAATTTTGTAGTGATGGTAATTTTTCCTATGTTGAGTTATACAATTGATGGAATTTCAATAAATATGCCAAGTTTTTGGAACTTAATATGATTCTAAAGTTCATCCAGAAAAAAAGATGGCTAAGAAAAACCGAGAAAATATTTTAAAAGATAAGTAAAGATGGGGGCATTTGTACTACCAGCTATTAAAATGTACTCTAAAGGAACAGTATTTAAATTAGAATGGACAGAACAATGCATTAGAATAGAAAAGCCCACAAATCGAGCCAGATTGGATCCAAGATTTATTGGAGAAACATTGTTGGCTAGACGTGGAAAAACTGCCATATTAAAAACTGCAAGCACGCACCCCCCATCCCCCGCTTGAATTTTCCTTTGAGGGCAGACTCCTTTGTTTGGAGAAAACCACTTTATTGGATCTTTTGGTTATGCCAAGGTAAAGCGTCAGGAGTTAAAAATTAGTGGCTTTAGAGCTAGAACTAACGATATGAGCCTTTCGTTACATTAAGATGGATTCAGGTTAGCCTGCAGTGCGGCGATGGAAGGAGTGTGGTTATTAGGTCTTATAATTTTTCCCCCCATCTAATGGGCAAAAAATGTTATGTCATTGTTTTCATTTGCATTTGTGAGCTTATTGTGAGACTGAACGTCTTTCATGTTAGTCCAGGATAATATATGACTACTGGAGGCAGGTAACAATAGGGGACCCATTGCTCCTCTTCCAGGACGCAGTTTGGTTAATTGGTACAGCTCTGTCCGGGAGCGTGAGAATAAACAGGTTGACTTTTTAAATTTTCCTTAAGCACTAGGCTCTAGACACCTTAGATCGGGGGCGGAGGCAGTTTTCAGGACATGGCCGAGATTTGGCGCTGAGCTGTGTCATCGCGAGGTTTGGCAGCCAGCTCCGCAGTGGGTCGGAAACCTCGTGGTAGGCGAGATCCCTGCAGGACGGGAGGTTCCTCCCTTCCCCCCGAAAAACTCCCAGTCATTTTCGTGAAGCTCCGCCTCTCTCCTTTTTAGGAGCGTGCATTAGGTCTCGCGAGATCTCGTGTTTCCTAAAGGCGAGGCGCGGGCGGCATCCTGCAGTGAAGTCGAAGGTCTCGCAGAAACTAAAACGTAATATCGCGATAGTTCTTTCGGCGCATGCGGGAGCCAGCGGCAGCGGCAGATTGGCTCCGCCCCTCGGTGCTTAGTGAGGTTGTGCGTCATTTGCTCTTCGCTTCGCGTAGGGTGAGAGCGGAACCGTAAAGACTTCGGCTTTGGTGGGAGGAGGGGTCTGGGAAGGGCTGGGCCCAGGCTTTTCCCGTCCGGTAGGAGGTTCTCGCGGGATCGCGCGGAGGCGGCCGCGGTTAGCGTACGGACTGCAGCAGCCGCGGAGGCGGCGGTAGCGTCTTCGGCTCGTGCTGTTCTTATCCGGTGAGTTCTCGCGCGAGCGGGGTTACGTCCTCGTGGGATCCGTTGGCGGTGGCGGAGGTAGCTTGGGGGAGGGGGGCAGTGACTAGGGTCGGTCCGCTTGCTGTTAAGATGGCGGCGGGAGATGATGTCTGTCCGGCCAGGACCCGAGACTGAAGTGTTGGCTGTCCGCGTTTATGACGCTTCTCAGGCACCCGACGTTAAGGAGGTGAAGGTTGGGGAAACAGTGAGGTGCCAGTAAGCCAAACCTGAGGCGAAAACCACGCCGTCTCTGTTCGGTTGAGGCGACACCATTTCCCGGGCCTCAGTCGCGTGTGGGCCCGCCTTTGCCCCACCAATCGGTTGTCGCCACTGCAGTGGGCGGGTTGGGAAGGGTGGGGGGCGGGAGACCTGGAGTTAGTTAGGGACTGGGGTTGGGGGTTAGATTGGGCGGTGGGGGGAAGGGGACCAACCTACGACGGCTGGTTCCCTTTCCACTACCTTTTTTCGGGCCTGCCTCTGTTCTCCGCCCCTTCAGCGGCCCAGATGAATCCCCTGGTTTTTCTTGAGTTGAGGTGGGTTCTACTTCCCCAACTGCCTTGGTGTTTGAACTAAGATTTAGGGGTCTAGTTTTGGTGTCTCTGACGTACTCCTCCTCCTTTTCCCCTAATTCTGTCCTCATCCACATGGATATTTGTGGATTGTATTTAAGAGGAGCTTTTCCCTGTCACCCCCACCCCAGCCCTATTAAGGAAAAGCTTAGCCAAGTTCTCTAACCTGTCCTGTCTCCCTCTTCCATTGGTCCTCTTGACGCAAGCGTTGAGTAGAGCCTTTCCCCTTTCGTGCATTTACTCCATCTTTGTGGATGGAACTGTACAGTAGCCTTCCGTTTCCTCAGGTCTTCAGATTTGTATGACCCTGATTCGAGTACACGACACTGATTTCTGCAACTTTGCAGGCTGCTCGACCACTTTTAACTCTTAGATGGAACAATGAATGGATTGGTGGTTGGATGATTGCAGATCATCTGTTCTTGGGGCTGTTAGCCTTTCCTTCCTCATTACGCTCCCCGACACCCCCGGCCTCCCGCCAGAACCCTAAAGGAAAAGCTGTGGAGGATAATCCTCCAATAAACCAACTTTTTGTCCTTCTCTATCCCCTGCAGTCTTTCTTTGCAAGCTTGGGAACTGCCCCTTTTCCCTGCCTTCCTCTGAGTTCCTGAGTCCTCTTGGTCTGTGCACCTCTATCTTTGCTTCTGATCACCTCCTAACATGCTTCTCAATTCTTTTATACCCCTCCCCGTGTTCTTTTTTCAGGACTTCCATCCCTTAGAGAGAAGATACCCTCCTGTCAGGCTCCACTACATTTTCCCCTCCTCCATGTGCTAGAAAATAAAATAGCTTTGATTATCCTCTGACCCTCAATCATTGCCCTGTTCTACTTTTTTCTCTTCCTTTCCCCCATTCCACCATTACTGTAGACAATTCCCTATCATTTGTTTTCTTTATAGATTACATATTCACCATTGTTTTCTCTTAGGCTCCCTTAGCCTGGCATAGATTGAGGAGACACCAACATTCTCCAGTCAAGGGAGGCACTGGTATGGTGGAAATAACTGTATGCTTTGGATTCACATGGGAGTTTGTGACCTTGGGCATATGACTTCAGATTCTCAGTTTTTTCATCTGTGTAATAGGGATAGTAGCGCTTTATAGGTGCTAGAATTAGTTTGTAAAGTGTCTGGCTTATGGTAGACACACAATAAATTGTAGTTAGTTTTTATTGGTGTAAGAATAGATTGGAAGATGTATCTGTGTCATAGGGTAGTTTTATGACCTGAGAAAGAAGAGATTTTTATTCCTCTAAGTTTTTAGTATATTTCTAGGCTTGTCCTATCGTTTTTGTAGTTTTTTCCTCCTTTTGGATCACACTATTTTATCTCCTTTGGTTCATGATGTTTGATTGGAATTCCCACCTGTGTTAACCTACTAGTCTAGGAATTTTAGTGCAAAATCATTATCTTGAAATGACCACTGGCCGTGAGATTCCTGTCAAGAACCACATCCAGGTGTTTGCCTTTTAGAAGGGATGCCTCATCCCTTGCCTACTCCCTTCCACTGCTTCAAAGAGAGTCTGTCCTGTTGTTTGCCCAAAGATGAAATTTGTTACCATGCTTTACACAGTAAGCAAGGGAACTTCTGCCAGTTAGTTTTCAAGTGTTCATACTGCTTTTCTCCCACCTCCTTTCTTTGGTTCCTCAGATTAGTGTGGGGATCTGCTATTTGGCTTTACCTGCACAAGGCAATTCCTATCTGAGAGAATTTAGGAAAGTTGTTTGGAATACCAAGATACTTTCCCATAGTGAGTTACTGCTAGTTTTTTTAATATACTACTCCTTGTTGTATTTTACCATGTTATATTTTCCAGCATTCTTATTAAATAGAAGTGAATGTATTCAATTTGAAGGTAGTTTTTCCTACTGTTAATATTTTGATTAGACCAATATTAAACGCAACACTTCTATCTATTACCTTGGCCGGGTGATGAGGTTTGAAATAGGAATATGATGAGGTGAAAAGTTTACCTAGGAGTAAAGATACCATAGGTAACCATCTGGTAATTAACTACGTGGGCACTAGTTTTGAGCTTTCGGGTTTGCTTTGTTCAGTTTAAAGTGCTTTGGAAGTAATAAGAGTTTTCCCCCTATTCATTGGAGGACAGGAGATCACTTTCTGTTTTGTGATATTGCCTTGGTGTTTTTTTACAGTGGGTCAAGTAATGAATCAGAAATTAACTAAACCTCAATTTGATTCTTGTTCAGAACTAGAATAAATCTGGGAATGATAATCTAGGTGTGACCTAAAAGGTTTAATTTATTCTAGGTAGATCTCAGAGAAGTGAGGAAAGAGTGGCAATACCAGTTAAAAGCTTTGTGTAAGGTTCAGTGGCACAGTTCAACCTGAGTTTCCCAGGTGTTTATCAGTTGTCTCCCAGTATGCCCAAAAAGATGTGTGAAGTTGTAAAGTAGTGTGTGGTTCTTTTCACAAAAAAAAAATAATAAATTTAACATTGCCTTAGTATCAGTTTACAGTGAGTATATAAAGTTTTCTATAAAGTAATTACTGTCCCCTATAATTTCGTTTGGGTTGAGGACTGAGTTGAATTTTCAGGGGGTGTTGTCTGAATGTCAGAATGGAAGAATTGGCTTGGCTTTTGGTTTTGAATTCTTATTACTGTCTAAAGCAGGTCCTTAAAAATGCAAATTGATATGTGAGGGCTATTACTTAAATAATAATTGAGTATGTTTGAACATTTATATAATGGTTAACTCCCCCACACCCTAATAAATGTGTATCTCTCTCTCCCCACCCCCCCTTTTTTTTTTTTGTAGGTCCTCCAGTAGTCTGATCTGAGTGGGTTAGCACTCCAGAGGAACCAGCAGACCAAGACCAACTTGGTCAGGAAGGTTCAGGAGGCTGTAGAAGTGTTGGGATTTCCCACCAGGATGAGTATGATTGGCTGTGATTTTAGGTTAGTTTTTGTAGATCTTTGGGTAGTATTTGTATTTTACTTCCTGGAATGGAGGTGGTGGTGGGGAGTGTATGTATTTCCATTCTGTAATTGAGCTACTTTGGTTTTTTTCATTATTTGGATCTGATGTGGCATTGGTTGCATATCATGTTATTGTTTAAATGAATTCTGTGTGCACATGATTTTTAAATCACCCTAAGCACCATTCAGAAAATAAAATTACAAGATACTATGTCTAATTAGTTATTTCTCAAAGAGTTATGAAAAATATCAAACATACAGAAACTGGATAGTGTAATAATCCCCCTGTGTACCCATAACCAGCTTAACAGTTGCCAACTTGTAGCGGTTCTTCTTCATCTGTACTTCTACCTACTATCCCCACCCATTATTTTGAAATAAATTCCTGCTGTCATATTTTTATTTGTAAAATATTTGTATCTCTAAAAGAAAAGGGCTCTTTAAACATAATCTCAAAACCATTATCACAACTCAAAACATTAACAATGATTTTTGAAGATACCAAATATGAAACTAATGTTCAAATTTTAGTTTGTATTAGGGTCCAAAGAAAGTCCATTTGTCACAAAGGTGGATTGATGTTTATTTCTTAAATCTGTTTTAATCTGCAGGTTCCCTCTCTCTTTTTCTGATTTATGTGTTGAAGAAATTGTTCTGCAGTTTCCCTCACATTTGGTGATTACATCCCAGCAGTGGTATCTAGCTCATTCTTACTAAGTTAAAGACCTTGGAGGACCCCCATTATAATGGGACAATGGCAGTAATCTCCTGTATCCCAGTTGGAGTTGATAGTGCTGGCCTAGGCACTATCCTGAAATAACTAGTCATGGATTCCCCTTACTGTGGTAGAGTCTGATTTAATTGATACCTGATCTCAGTTCCATGTCTTGGCCCTGCTTGCTGTTCCACATGAAAAGTAGGCCTCCTTATGGAAGAAGCTAATGTTTTCTAGATAATGACCTGACTGTGCCTTTGGGATTTTTCATGGTTTCAATTTCCTAGGTGGCTTAGTTATTTTTATACTATCTTAAAATGTTGCTTTTTATTCTTTTGATGTTGTTATCTCAGCTGCTCTGACTCATAACTTCTAAGCTATTAAGACTTAGTGGTGAGTTCTTCTGGCTAGAATAAAGTTTTTGAAATGGCAATACTAAACAATTTTTGAGAACTTTCACTTTCCTCTTGATTTTCAGCTATTAATATACAACCATGGTTTTTCTGTTGTTATTTTTTCATTTTATTTCTTTTGGAAATAATGTTCTACAGCATAAAGTCGTTTAAACTGTTCATTTCTCTCCTTGTGCAGAATTGGTTATCTTGGGATCTACTGTATGTCCCTTCCATGGTCAAACCTGGGAATGGAAGTTGGCACATAAAGGCTCCAGCCAGCCTTTGACTTAAGCACAAATGTGGGCAGAACAAGGCCACTTGTGCCTACTTTTGAAATGAGAGTCATTCCAAGTTGTAGAGGCAGAGAGGATAGAGGTCATGAATGAAAGTTTTTGAGGTACTTAGATGAAATATGATTTTGAATCACCAGTGCTACGGATCAGGAGTTCAGGCTTTTCAGTTCTTCGTTCATTAATGGAGAAATCAGATCACTAGTTGAAAAGTGACCACGTAAAGAGGTAATTTCTTGGGAATTACAGCGAAGTCCATTTATTTGGCAAAAAAATTTTGAGCATGTTGGATGTAGTGGTTAGGTATTTACTCCTGTCTTGAGTTTTCTGTAGTTACTAGGAAGTTTGAACAAGGTCACTTAAACCTTCTAATCCAGAGTTTTGAAACTGGGATAACTAGATTTTTGGAACAGAACTTTACACAGTAGGCATTGCAATGTTTGAATTGTTTCCAGAGTTCTTAACAGCTACAAGTCTTTAATGGAAGAGCTGTTGGTTTTTTTCTCTTTTGTTGCGTGTTTTCAACCATGGGTTCAGAGTATTGAAATGCCAAACTTGGTTGCTTTGAAAATATTTGCCCTTCATGTTCCATGTTACCTTTCCTGCAGTTAGATTAAGTTGTTAAAATCTCATGTGTAACTGTAACCATATTAAGCTGCTTTACAATGATCTCACCATCTATAAGGTTGATAGTCAAAGTACTTGGGCTCTGGGTGTTTGCTGTATTGTTCTCCAACTTGTTTCCTCAATGACTGGTTACCAGATGTTTATATGTTAATGTCAGGGATAATTCAGCTCTGAAGATTCTTTGGAAGCCTTCTCATTTGATGTGTCATAGGGGCTGAGTTCCTAAAACTTGATGTACTTGTTGATCAGCTTGGTCTTCTGGTTATAGAAATGTTTTCAAGTAGTGAAAGAGTGGCTCTCTATGAGTAGAACAACTCTGGGTTTCATTTGGACTGTTAATACTGAGCATTTTCACATTTTAGTTCCCTTAAAAAGTTTTTAATTGTTTGGCTTTAAAAATTACAGTGGTGACATGGATTGATTCCAGAATGTGATTTTACAAAAGTTGGAATTTCTTTTAGCTTCTTATGAATATTGAATGGAAATTGGTATTATACATGGATTCAGTCTGGGTTGCGCATTGGACTCGAGAAGTGTGAAAGTTCTTTTTCAAACCCTAGATTCTGATTGTATAGTGACTAAAAGGGACAAGGAGTAGGGAGGTTCAAATTACTCTGGAATGATCTTTTAGTATAATCATTTAGATTTTAAAGATTGGTAAATGTGAACATACTGCCATGAATTTATGTACCATCTTTAGCATAACCCAGATTTTAAGTCCTTATAATTAGATATCAGAGATAATTGCTTTGGAAATACTGGGATATATTAACATTTGGTGGCTGCTTATGTTCTGGAATGCTTTTGGAAGATTGCTTTTTTAATGATAACATTATTTGCCTGATGATTTTCTTACTCACCTGTCTTTATAGTGAAGTGTATTTCTCCTGGTCTTTGCATTTTTTTATCTGCTAATTCTTTATTATTGCATTCTGCCAATTGAGTTCTTATAGGTGGAAAGATCTTTCAGCATAGTGATTAAAAACATGGACTTTGGAGCCAGACTCCCTGGGTTCAAGGTCTGGCTCCATTTTTTACTAGTTGTCATCTTGTGCAAATTTTTTTTTTAATTTTTTTTTAAGGTTTATTCATTTTTGAGACAGAGAGAGAGACAGAGCATGAATAGGGGAAGGTCAGAGAGAGAGGGAGACACAGAATCTGAAACAGGCTCCAGGCTCTGAGCTGTCAGCACAGAGCCCGACGTGGGGCTCGAACTCACGGACTGCGAGATCCTGACCTGAGCCGAAGTCGGACGCCCAACTGACTGAGCCACCCAGGCGCCCCTTGTGCAAATTATTTAACCTCTGTGCCACAGTTCTTAATCTGTAAAATGCTGATAATGTTACCTATTTCGTAAGGTTTTGGAAAAGTTTAGCTGAGTTAATGCATTTAAAATGCTTAGAATAGTAGTTTTGAAACTTCAGGGAACATCAGATTCACCTAGAGGGCTTGCTGAAGTAGATGGCTGGGCTCCAACTCCAGAGGTTCTGATCCTGTAGGTCTGGGAGGGGCCTGAGACTTTGCATTTCCAGCAAGTTCCCAGGAGTTGCTGATGTTTATGGTCATGGAATCAAGGGAATAGAACAATGCTTGGCATAGTGTTAACTTTTTTCTGGACTGATTTCTCAGTCCCTGAGTAAAACACTTTACTTTCCAGTGCTGTTTAGTACTGCTTTGAGCTGGAAGCGTTTTTAAAATCCTCTGTTGCAGTGGTTCTCAAAATGTGGTCATTCAAAATGTGTGCAACAGCAGCAGCATCTGGGAGCTTGTCAGAAATGGAAATTTTTGGGCTCTATCCCAGTCTTTATTTTAAAAGTGTGTCTTGGCTTAACTGGGGTGTCTTAGACTTTTTTTAAAAACAGTTTTGTTCAGACATAATTCCCATACCATACAACTTGCCCATTTAAAGCGTACGGTGGTCTTCAGTGTTTTCATGGTTGTAGAGCCACTACACACCAATTTTAAAACATTTTAATCCCTAGAGGAAACCCAGTACCACCACTCATTATTTTATGTTTCTATAATTGGCCTAGTCTAGGCATATCATAGAAATAGAATCATATCATATGTAAGCAGCATTAATGTGATTAAAGTGTTTTTCTTTTATTGTAACTAATAATATACAAATAGGAAAAACCACCCCAAAACAAATTTATAGTGTAATAAATTATTTTAGGGCAAACACTTTTGTAACCATAACTCAAGAGATAGAACCTTGCCTGTTACCCTGTTAAGTCCATCCACCTGCCCATCCCAACCACAGAATCCAGAAAGTATCTCTCTGGAAAGTATCTACTGTTCTGAGTTTATAGTAATCACTTGCATTCTGTTCTGTCTTTATTATCCAAGTGTATATCCCTGGACAGTTAATTTGCTTTGTCCATTTATTTAAAACTTGATGTATTTTAAATACTTGTAACTTCCCTTTCTTTCTTCTCCTTATGCTATATCTGTTGAAGAACTCAGGCCATTTGACCTGTGGAGTTTCCCACAGACTGGATTTTGCTTATTGCCTACTCAGTACAGTTCTTACATATTCCTCTGTCCTCTGTATTTCATGCAAATTGACAGTGGATTCAGAGGATTTTATAAATTTAGGTTCATTCCCTTTGGCAAGAATATTGGTGGTGTGTTCACAGCATTCATTAAGTTGTAATGATGTCTTGTTTTTTTTTTATATTAACAGTGATTTCTGAACATTAGTCATTGGGAATGTCAAAATGCTGATATTCTAACTCTGTCATTTTGTTTTCATATATTAAGTAGAATAATTATAAGGTTACTCAGTGATACAGTTTGTAGGAGAAGGATAGGATTAATGATGAATTAAAAAATTTTTTTTTCTGGCCACGTATTAGTTTTGTCATGTTGGACACATTAACGTATCTGTTGCCTCATCTGGGGGAAATACATTATTTGTGGGGTTATTGGGCTTAAATGGGAAAATGTAAGTTGTTAGTACACTCTATGTGGTCAGTAGATGGCTATTTCTTTAACATACTATTTCACTTAACCTCTCCAACAGCTCAGAGATGGGCAGTCACGGTGGTGAAGTGATGGCCAGTTAGCAAAACCTGTCTGGACCCTTCAGGTCTGTGTTGGGATCATCAGTGGTGGGGAGGAAAGGGTTGTTCTTTGGTCATTTTTGGGCTGACTCTGGCCAGTGATAACTGGGTGTTAACCAGAGTAGTTTTTTCACTTTGCCACGCATTAGGAATCACATTCATATCCTCTGAAGGGTCTTATCCAGTTCTGTGGTGATGTGTAATAATACATTGGTTGTCTTTATCTCCCTATATCTACACAGCCCCCTGTGGCTCAACTTTGTTCTGTTCATGATTCTGCTGTCACCTTAGTAACCCATAATGAGTCTTCGTAATGGTCATCAGTATCACCACTGTTAACATACTTCAGTAGCACCATACACAGATTAGAAAAGAGGTAAATAGGGGCGCCTGGGTGGCGCAGTCGGTTAAGCATCCGACTTCAGCTCAGGTCACGATCTCGCGGTTCGTGAGTACGAGCCCCGCGTCGGGCTCTGGGCTGATGGCTCAGAGCCTGGAGCCTGTTTCCGATTCTGTGTCTCCCTCTCTCTGCCCCTCCCCCGTTCATGCTCTGTCTCAAAAATAAATAAACGTTAAAAAAAAAAAAAGAAAAGAGGTAAATATTATCCCTTTTAACATTTTATATATTCTCTGAAGTGTACAGCACATGGCATATAGTAAGTGTTCAGTAAATTGGAAGCCATTGTTTTTTAAATTAATGTATGTTTTTTCTTCATGACTTAACCTCTTTTTAGTTCAGTAAGCATTTACTGAGTGTTTTTAAGTACAAGGATCTAGGGACATAAAATGAATGGTAGTTGTTCTCTTCACTGAAGAAACTCAGTTCATTTAAGGACTGGGATGATGTTTAAAGGTCCTTAGCCTTTTCCTTTATGTTAACATTTTTTCCCTGCTTTGTCCATGCATGATATAACCTATTATATTTTAAAGCTCTTCTTAACTCTTTATCCCCAGCCTTTGAGACTGCTGATATGTGAGAAAGCCTGCAGTTGTCTTCTATGAATACTGGGTAATACCAAGAAAAACCTTTGGGTTTCAAAATGGCACATGTGATTAACACTGTGATACCAGTTTATAGTCTTCAGGTGGACCTTTAACTGGTTTCCAGTCTCCATCCTATTGCTTTGACTGTCTTCTGCGCTCTCCCTCCTCTTCCCTCCCCTCCCCCATCATTCCGCAAGATGTTTGCTGCATAAAGGTATCTATTTTTAGAGGTATTGGGTATTGGCTCCTATACCCAATTAGTGATCTATAAAGTATGTAAAGAGACCACTGTGCTTCATATAAACTAGAATTGGAGTGTGCCTCAGGTTTCATTCTCAATTATGAAATGGTAATCAAAAAGCCTGCTTCATAAGTTGCTATGAGCATTAAAGTGAGATGATGTATTATTTCAAATGTTTAAATTGTACAGTATACTACAAAGGTAAGGCCATAGTAATTTATGTAAAATAAATACTTAATAGCTATGTTACTTGGGGCAAATTATTTCATCACTGAAACAGTTTCCTCATCCTTTAAATGAGGGTGATGATATCTCAGTCACTCAACAAATATTTGAGGACATACCCAATAATGCTAGATACTGGGGATATAGAGGCAAGCAACTGGAGGAGGGAGGGCAGCATGGTGTACCAGGGGAGAGAGACTTGTAAATCACAGTCAAAATGATCATTACAATGAGGAGGAGTGAACAAAATGTGCTATAGCAGTTTATGGGAGGGCATCAGAAAATGTCAAAAAATTTATTCGAGTTAAACAAGATTTGTGAAAAGTACATCATGAACTCAAAGAAATGCTGTAAAAAAATGAAGTTAGTTAAATGTATCCAAAATGAATCAGTAGCCACAACCATTATTTGATTTCTTCACAAGACTTGTGCTTTAGTTGTGTTTATTTCCTTAAGCTGGATTTTATGAGCTCCTCTAGGGTGGTGTTGTGTGCTCCTATAATAGGTATCCTGAAAGTACTAAGTAAAACGTTGGTTTGCGAGCATAATTCGTTCCGGAAACATGCTTGTAATCCAAAGCACTCATATATCAAAGCGAATTTCAAGAACCATTGACTCAGTTGGGATCATGTGACATTTGGTGTCACTTACATTGCCAGACATCGCTTGTTATTAAGTTAAAATTTATTGGAAAGGTGTGCTCGTCTTGCGGAACACTCACAGAAAAAGTTACTCGAAATCCAAGGTTTTACTGTACTTGCATCTAAAAGGATCTTTTTCATTCACTTATATCATTTTCTACTTTCTGTTACTGAATTAATTTAGGAAAAACTAGGAAATGTGTTATTTTGGGAAAAGATTCCTACTCCCACAAAAATATTCAGTCATCATTAACATTTTGTTTGGTGTGTTCCCATCTTAATAAGAGTAACGGTTTAAAAGTAAGAGGAGCAGGGCGCCTGGGTGGCGCAGTCGGTTGAGCGTCCGACTTCAGCCAGGTCACGATCTCGCGGTCCGTGAGTTCGAGCCCCGCGTCGGGCTCTGGGCTGATGGCTCAGAGCCTGGAGCCTGTTTCCGATTCTGTGTCTCCCTCTCTCTCTGCCCCTCCCCCGTTCATGCTCTGTCTCTCTCTGTCCCAAAAATAAATGTTGAAAAAAAAAATTAAA
>NW_024420031.1:563174-572161 GCF_014898765.1 Herpailurus yagouaroundi | reverse complement strand
TGTTGAAAAAAAAAATTAAAAAAAAAAAAAAAAAAGAGGAGCAGAAAATTAGGGAGAGAACTTTACCCAGAATAGGAACTAAAACTGTCTGGTAACAAGAAAAGATACTCAAATACCAGAATTGCAAACTAAAATGAGATACTTTTTAACCATTAGATTGCCAAAAAATAGTTAGATACTACCAGGTCATGGCAAAAATACAGGTGAGAGTATGGTCTTAGAATACTGCCACAAGTGGTATAAATTAATACAGCTATTTATACGGAGATAATTTTGGCAAGTTGCAAGATAGCATGTGCTATATGGCGCTATTTATATATTTTTTAAAAACTAGAGTAAACTGATTATTTGGAAGGAGTAGCCAAGGCAAACTTTAGCTTTTTCTGTAATTATTCTGTAATTATTGCATTTCTTTTTCTGAGAAATTCAAAATATACTGAAGAATACAGAGAATAATATAACAAAAACCCTTTCCCTACCCCCCTCTCCTGAGCTGATGATCATCTTTAACATTTATTTTTACCTTAGATCTTTTAATGGGGAGGTTTGATATAAGGGGAAATATTTAAGAACTTTCTCCCAGCATTCCCCTCCCTACTGCTATCTTTACCACGAATTGCTTGAATTATTATATTGTGAGAATGGTATAAATTACTCATGTAAGTAGAAATTTAAAAACTATATGATGTTCACACTATTACTTATGTAATATTGTTTGCATACTTGTTAAAAGTTTATAAAACCCTTTAATAAGAGTACTTTGGGAATGGGATGTTATTGAGTCATTTGTTCATTTTATTGTAATTCTTATTTGAAAATGCTTTCCTGACTTTAAGTAATGTTCCCCATGATTATAGAAGTATACATGGCTGGGGCGCCTGGGTGGCGCAGTCGGTTAAGTGTCCGACTTCAGCCAGGTCACGATCTCGCGGTCCGTGAGTTCGAGCCCCGCGTCAGGCTCTGGGCTGATGGCTCAGAGCCTGGAGCCTGTTTCCGATTCTGTGTTTCCCTCTCTCTCTGACCCTCCCCTGTTCATGCTCTGTCTCTCTCTGTCCCAAAAATAAAAAAATAAAAAAATAAACGTTGAAGAAGTATACATGGCTTACTATTGAAATAATACAGATAAGCACAGAAATTTCTTGCCATTCAGATGAATACTATTAGTATGTTGGTACGTAATATATTCTTCCAATGCTTTTCTTTATGTTTGAGTAGCATAAGCACACTTTTTTTCAAAAATTTATTCTTTGCAAAAATGTAATTCATAACCTTCCCTCCAACTTTTTATTGTGAAAATGTTCAAACATAAAAATGTTGAAAGACTAGCACAATGAGCATCTATATCACCAACAGTTGTTAAAATTTGCCATATTTGATTTATA
This sequence comes from Herpailurus yagouaroundi, assembly GCF_014898765.1. Taxonomy (NCBI): domain Eukaryota; kingdom Metazoa; phylum Chordata; class Mammalia; order Carnivora; family Felidae; genus Herpailurus; species Herpailurus yagouaroundi. Next base: position 570,779 of record NW_024420031.1, on the reverse strand, counting down.
TGTACACATGGGCATTTAATTTTTCTGAAGCATATGAAGTTAGAGTGACATTTCATCCTTAAATCCTTTGGCAGGCATATCTTAATCAGGACCTACAATGCCATTTATCACACCTAGGAAATTCGTTCTTTTTGTTAATATTATCTAGTATCCTGTCCATATTTACATTTCCTTGGTTGTCCCCAAATTGTCTTTTTTTTTTAGCTGTTCCCCAAACCAATATAGAAATGGTGTTTTGAAATTTGTTGTTCCCACTTAATATATTGATCTCTGTTCTGTCATAATATATACTTCTATAACATTTTTAATGGCTGGATTATATTGTATACATGATTTATAGTTTATTAACCAACTCCCTATGTTCAAACCTTTTTAAGTCCTAGTCTTCCATGATCTTTAACAATGCTTCCTAGCACACAGTAGTCCATTTGGTAAATAAGTGCTGAGTAAAGGAAAGAAACTCAAGAGCATCCAAATGAGAAGTCTTTGTGACATTATGTTTATTTCCTTAAGAAATTTCTAGAACTGGAATGCAAAACTGTAAGACTTTTGATACTTCTCAAATTGCCCTTCAGAAATACTATCCTGCATTATTCACTGTGGTATGTTTAGCATATAATCCATGTTGACTTAGAGTATGACAGCACCTCAGGGTAAGCCCTGATACATTAGTATTAGAGAAGAGCATAAATCCGGATAGATTCAGTATCCTTGCTATAGGTGGCTCTTTCCTTACATCTATACCTACTGCCATGTTTTTTGGGGGCTAGCTTGACTCCTCCAGCCTAGAGTACCTTGCAGTCCTTTGACCTAATCTGGGTATTCATTTCCAGGCTCCTCAAATTTCCTAACTGTCTTTGCAAGGCCATCCTTAAGAGGCAGTATAGTCTGGAGAGATGCAGGTATCACTTGACAACCTTTCACATGGAGCATTTTGGTTTTTTATATTTTTATTTTTTAATTTTAGAGTGGGAGCGGGGATGAGGGGCAGAGAGAGAGAATCTCAAGCAGACTGTGCTCAGTGTGGAGCCTGATGTAGGGCTCTGTCTCACAACCGTGAGATCATGACCTGAGCCAAAGTCGGGACGCTTAACCAACTGAGCCACCCAGGTGCCCCACCAGTGACTTTAAAATGGTAGTCTTCTGGGGTGCCTGGGTGGTTCAGTCGGTTAAGTGTCCAACTTCGGCTCGGGTCATGATCTCACAGTTTGTGAGTTTGAGCCCCGCGTCAGGCTCTGTGCTGACAGCTCAGAGTTCGGAGCCTGCTTCGGATTCTGTGTCTCCCTCTCTCTCTGCCCCTCCCCTGCTTATGCTCTGTCTCAAAAATAAATAAAACATTAAAAAAAAAATTAAAAATGGTAGTCTTCTCCAGGTCTAACAGAAGAGCTGAGAAAGAACCTGTATTTGATATTATCCATATCAAACTCATTTTTTTTAAGTTTATTTAATATTGAGAGAGAGAGAGCGCGCGCGCGCGCGCACAAGTGGGGGAGGGGCAGAGAGAGAGGGAAACAGAATCCCAAGCAGGCTCTCTCTGCATTGTCAGCACACAGCCTGATGCAGGGCTTGAACTCATGAAACCGTGAGATCATGATCTGAGACAAAACCAAGAGTAGGATGCTTAACTGGCGCCTCATCAGACTCCTTATTTTTTAGGCTCAGGTTAGGGGAAGTGATTTGTCCAAGATAACAAATGTTGCTGATTAGTGGTGGAGTTGGGTGTCAAACCCAGGTGAACCTATTTTCACTGTGCTCTATCTTTTCTTGGAACTGAACTGAATCAGTTTCTAAATATGCCAGCAGATATCATCCATAGAAGTGCAGAATAAGTGGCCCCTTCCTATAAGAAAGTTACCCCTCATAATCGGGAAATTTTAGGGAAGTAGAAAGGTAAATGAGAAAAAGCAAAGAAAGCTCAGTTTCTTTGTCCTTTTGACTGTGGTGGCTACTTTTCAACACGGGGATCAATTTTGAGCTCTTTCATGGGACAATTCAATTTGGCTATGTGTGTTACCATGCGTATTTATGGATGCCATAAGCCTGTAGATAGGACTGGATTTCCTATTTGTAAAACTTTCAAATTAATGTTTTCTAAGCTCATCTTTTTTCCCTTTTCAAACGTTTTAAATTATAAAAGTAACGTGTTTACTGTTAAAAGATTCAAACAAAATATTTTATTTAAAAATTAGTGTCCCTGTCCTTCCCCAAATGATAGTCTTGTTTTATTCATACCACATTTCAAAAATCTTCTGACAATTGGTATATATTCTTTTATACCTTTTAGCATTTACATACTGTGCTTATCTATTTATGTGCTATGTGTATTTTTATGTCAAAAGATACAACTCAACTCCATTCTTTTTTTTTTTTAATTTTTTTTTCAACGTTTATTTATTTTTGGGACAGAGAGAGACAGAGCATGAACGGGCAAGGGGCAGAGAGAGAGGGAGACACAGAATCGGAAACAGGCTCCAGGCTCTGAGCCATCAGCCCAGAGCCTGACGCGGGGCTCGAACTCACGGACCGCGAGATTGTGACCTGGCTGAAGTCGGACGCTTTAACCGACTGCGCCACCCAGGCGCCCCATCAACTCCATTCTTTTTAATGGTTGCGTTGAATTTCAAAGCATGGATCTAGTATAATTTAATCACTCCCTACTGTTGAGCCTTAGAAGTAGAATTCATTCTGGGTCAGAGTGGTACCATTTAAATTTTTGATCAGTACTGCCAAAATGACCTCCAGAAAGGCTATACTGAATTACCATTCTGAGCAGCAGTGTCTTTCAGTGCCCTTTTCTCCACATATATCTGCCAAAACAAGATACTGTTGATCTTTTTATTTTTAATTTTAACCAGTCTGATAAGTGAGAAATAGCACCTTCTTGCTTTGGTTAGAATTTTTGTAAGGATTAGGATGAGCAAATGTTACGTCCTCTGTAAATTGCAAGTTTTTGCCCTTTTTATCTTATTTTAATGTTTTATGTATTTTGAGAGAGAGCAAGAGTACAAGTGGGGGGGGGGGGCGGGCAGAGAAGGGGAGAGAGAATCCCAAGCAGGCTCCACTCTGTCAGCAAAGAGCCTAATGCAGGGCTCCATCCCATGAACCATGAGATCATGACCTGAGCCAAAATCAAGAGTCAGATGCTTAACCAACTGAGCCACCCAGGTGCCCCGAGTTTGTGCCCTTTTACTTTCAGTCAGATTATCTTACTGTATTTTGGGAGTTCTTTGTATATTAGAAAGAAATTTTTTGCCAAGATTAAAAGAATATTTACATGAATTATCTTCTAATACATTTACAGTTTAGCTTTTTGTTTTTAAGTAATAACGTGAAGTAGGTGTGTGCTTTTATTTTTGTCCAAATGGTTAACGGGTAGTTCCTATTTTATCTTGGGAAAGACTATTTGGTTTTTGAATATATGTTCAGCTTAAAACTGAATTATTTGGGAAAGTGTAGTTTGTTAAAACATAAAAGTTGGAACTTGTGCCAAATAGAAAACTGGCTTGGTTACTTTGTGGTCTTTAGTTTTTGAGAATAATTCAAATTGTTCATGTTTAATATTTAAAATTTGTCTTGAACTGGAAATAGTGCTTTAAGAGATTGTAATTACTTTATTTTCATTTTATATGTTTGAGGCCCAGATTATCCTAAGGTCACAAAGTTAGTTGGTGGCAGGGAATTAGAGTACCTTTGCATATTATTCATTCATTTTCAGCAAACATCTTTCGTGTTATAGACATAAATGTTTTAAAGCAGCAGATTGTTCACATTATTTGGCTTAATTAAAGGACATTGGAAATGAGTGTATGCCAGTCTGTGTGTCGTGCCATTAAATTTACTCAGCCAGTTTTGTCTATATGCTGGGATATAATTTTTTTTTCTAAAAGCGTTGTTTTAAGTTTTCTTGTCAATGAACTAATTTCAGCCTCATAAAAATCCTATGAGGTTGGAGTTATTTTATACTGAGAGGAGTTTGCTGCCCTGTTGATAATTGCTCTAATTATTGTTCTTTTAAATCATATAAAAGAATCTTGGTCTCTCTTCCTTCTAAATTCATTTGAACCAGCTCAAAATAGTTGAGATACACTTAAAATCTCTGATTCTTAAGTTGTATGGCCCAGACAGTAGTTAGTAGACTGTTTAATCTTTGGAGAACTTATAACTAACTTGAGAACGAGATCCAGAGCTGCTCGGTCTCATCAAAGTTGAGTTTAATTTTTTGGTTCATGTCAGTACTTTAATATTCTAGAGATATTCTAGAGATATGCTTAATATTCTCTTTCATATTCAGATAACATGTAGAAAGGTTGAAAAGACCAGCTCTTCCTTGCTTTTGATTCTTTCTGTTTGTAATATCTGTCGTAAGATTGTTACCCTTAGGGGCGCCTGGGTGGCTTAGTTGGTTAAGCGCCTGGCTTTGGCTCAGGTCATTATCTCGCAGTTTGTGGGTTCAAGCCCTGCGTCAGGCTCTGTGCTGACAGCTCAGAGCCTGGAGCTTGTTTCAGATTTTGTGTCTCCCTCTCTCTGCCCCTCCCCCACTTGATCTTTGTTGCTCGCTCTCTCAAAAATAAACATTAAAGAAAAGATTGTTGCCCTGAGATTAATCTGGAACTACAAGAACTAGAACAGGGGCACCTGGGTGGGTCAGTTGGTTAAGCGTCTGACTCTTGGTTTCAGCTCAGGTCATGATCTCACAGTTTCATGAGTTTGAGCCCTGCATCAGGCACTGTGCTGACAGTGTGCAGCCTGCCTGGGATTCTCTCTTTCCTCTCTCTGCCCCTCCCCTGCTCTGTCTCTCTCTCAAAATAAATTAAAAAAATTTTTAAATACAAATAAAAGAACTAGAGCAAAAAATAATATGGCTTATTCATTGCCAGATACAGTCCTTTGAGATGGACTATGTTGTTTATTTTACAGAGGTTACCCATTCATAGAGGTATAGGAACTTGTGTAAGATCATACAGCTAGTAAATGGAATTTAAGCCCAGTCCCATTCAACTCCCAGGCCTTTGTACTGTGCTGTTGTCCTCTACTTCATTTTGACTTTTCTTCCAGTAGTATTCCTCAATTTCTACCTTTAAACTTAAATAATCCACAATGTACAGTAGCAAGTAAATATGTTACTGAGGTCTCTTCTCTCCCCATACAGATACATCTTTTGTTAGACTATTTTTAGGCATTAAACTTAGCTTTTATTTAGAAATATACTTAATCTAGCCTTTTATTTTTTAAATTTTTTATGTCTATTTATTTTTGAAAGATAGAGACACAGCACAAGCAGGGGTGGGGCAGAGAGAGAGGGGGACACAGAATCTGAAGCAGGCTCCAGGCTCTGAGCTGTCAGCACAGAGCTCGACGCGGGGCTCAAACTCATGAACTGCGATATCGTGACCTGAGCCAAAGTCGGATGCTCAACTGACTGAGCCACCCAGGCGCCCCTAATCTAGCCTTTTAATAGGTTTGTGCCTCTTCTACCTTTCTTCAGGATATGGGACTAGAGGATTTTATCCAGGAATACAGAATTCCCTCTTACACAGAGGAGGTTTAATCTTGAGAGATGCTGTATATTTCTTTGTAAATCCAGGGATATGAGACAGTTGGGGCTGAATAATGCAAAAGGGTTGGAATTCTGTTCTTCGGTTTCCTGTACTTTTTGTATTTGACAGTAGCCTATCGTGGCTTTAGAGGCAAAAAACATATGCCTGTGTTTCATTAAGTGAAAGTGAAAACAATGTAGTCATTAAGCAGGCTATGTCTTGGAGATCTTTTCTGTGGGGTGATGGTTCCTAATGTTTCAGGTCATAGATCTCTTTAAGAAGCCAGTGAAAGCTATAAACTGTGTTCTCAGAAAAATACCAACATATGCAGAAACTTTCCATAGAACGTCAGAATTATTGTGGGGATCCCTTGGTATAGGACAAGAGGAAATGTTTTGATTATGTCCAAATTGCTGTGTTGTTTGTTTTTATATTTTCGTGTATATGTTGATCCAGATATAAAGCACTATGCCTGCAAAGTGATACTGGGCTAATTGTTTCACTTTTGCCGAAGCTGTACTCTGCTTTATGCAACGTGAATCTCTAAAAATCCAAATTTTTAAAAAATCAAGAGAATTGTGGTTGGTGTTATATAAGGATTTATTTTATGTATTCTGTTGCTCTCTTATAATTGTGTTTCTGGCTTTGCTTTGGCCACCAGGAAGTTGTAATTTCATTGTGCATTTTCATGTACTTTTTGTTGCTTTTATGTGATCATTGCTTCTAGTTTTCCTTTTTCTCTGATTTACATTTCTGAACACCTGGCTATCTTCTAGCACCTATTGTAATGCCCTGTGTGTAGTGCATTCATACCTATATGTTGAATAGAATATATGCAGAATAAATGAATCATAAATTGGTTTCCTCAGTTGAAAATTTCACCAAGAGTGTGACTTGGATTTTTAGCTTCCTTAAACATTTACTGGATAGTCCTTCATGTATTATTCTAATAAGTGACGGTTCCTATTCTGGTGACAGTAAAGATAAATAGACACAGTCCCACTCATGCAGAACCTACCCTAGTGGGGAGACTGACATGTAAATAAAGAGGTGTGTTGATTGAGGATATATGCAGTACACAGTGGGGGCACAAAGGAGGGAGTGATCAGTTTTACTCTGGGGAAGAGGGTATCTGAAAAGGCTTCATAGAAGTATCATTTAAGCTGAGCTCTAGGGGATATGCAGAGAGCAGCCATTTTAGCAGAAAGCACAATCTGAATCAAGGTATTAAAAGTCTTGAATGTTAGGGGAACTATAAAAAGCCTCGCATGGTTAAAGCACTGGGGAGCCAAGGGTAGTAATATGTAATGTTGTGGCCCTGGTAAGAGAGGTGAGCAGGGACCAGGTCTTGGATGCTGGGTTAGGTAAGGAGTTAGCACTTGATGATGTAGGTAGATTTTGAGTTTGAGGAGATTGCTCTGGTAGTGATGTGGAAGATAGAATGGAGGGACCTGGCAGGATAAAGTCTTAATTTAAATTTAATTTATGAGATTTTCAAACATGTACAAAAGAGAATAACATAATGAACCTGGGTGTACCTGTTCCCCAGCTTCAGCAGTTATCAACACATGGCTGTTCTTGCTTTATTTATACCCCATTCTTTTAAAGAAAATTCCTAAGTGAGTTACAAATAGGCAAAGCACAATTAATACTATCTAACAAAGCAGCTCTTACATCTGGCTGTGCAACTAGATCACCTATGTAGCTTGAGAAAAAAGTTCCCACCTCCTATTTACTGAGTCAGATACTTGTGTGGCCTGACATTTTTAGTTCTTAAAATGAGTCTCAGATGATTTTGTACAGCCAGGGTTGAGAACTCTGGATTTAATTTTTAAGTAAATTGTTTTTAAGATAATTTTTAAGCAGCTTGATTTCTGGCAGATGTTTTTTCTGAACTCAACTGAATGTTGCCTGTGGCCCTTCTGGGTGAAGTTCACCTATTAGAAAGTGGCACGCTTTTTTTATGGTTAAGTTCTTAATATTAGTTTGAATAGAGAGTATTAGTTTATTTTATTTTTTTTTTCAACGTTTATTTATTTTTTGGGACAGAGAGAGACAGAGCATGAAC
>NW_024420031.1:520608-562774 GCF_014898765.1 Herpailurus yagouaroundi | reverse complement strand
TGGGGCGCCTGGGTGGCGCAGTCGGTTAAGCGTCCTACTTCAGCCAGGTCACGATCTCCCGGTCCGTGAGTTCGAGCCCCGCGTCGGGCTCTGGGCTAATGGCTCAGAGCCTGGAGCCTGTTTCCGATTCTGTGTCTCCCTCTCTCTCTGCCCCTCCCCCGTTCATGCTCTGTCTCTCTCTGTCCCAAAAATAAATAAACGTTGAAAAAAAAATTTAAAAAAAAAAAAAAAGAAAAAAGAAAAGGAAATAACTATTGTTACAATTGATCTCTTAAACCAAATCCAGCCACAAGTAAGGAAGGGGATGTGAGACAGATCAGTCTTAGAGAGTGTACTAGGATTATTCCAGAGCACTAGTTGAAAATGCATAGACAAGGGCGGGGCGCCTGGGTGGCGCAGTCGGTTAAGTGTCCGACTTCAGCCAGGTCACGATCTCGCGGTCCGTGAGTTCGAGCCCCGCGTCGGGCTCTGGGCTGATGGCTCAGAGCCTGGAGCCTGTTTCCGATTCTGTGTCTCCCTCTCTCTCTGCCCCTCCCCCGTTCATGCTCTGTCTCTCTCTGTCCCAAAAATAAATAAACGTTGAAAAAAAAAATTTTTTTAAAAAAGAAAATGCATAGACAAGGAATCTCTTCCTGTCTTCCTTACTTTACATAATTTTCATGCTGGCATTACTCTTTGTTTTTTGTTTGTTTTTTTTTTTTTTTGGTCATTGTTGGGAATGCTAAGAAGGGGCTGCTTGGCATGCTGCCATTTCCTTTCTTCTGGTGAAACTGATCTGTGACTTTGGTGAGCCCTGTTTTGTTGCCTGATTTTTCTGATGCCAGTTTGTCTCTATTAAGTAATTGGGAGTAATGACCAAAAGGATAACTCTTAGATCTGCAGCTTCCCAGGGCTGTAGGGTAGAGCAAATGTAGGGGATGCATTCTCAGACACTATTCTTTTCTTTTTAATTTTTTAAAATGTTTACTTATTTTTGAGAGAGACAGAGCATGAATGGGGGAAGGGGCAGAGAGAGAGGGAGACACAGAATCCAAAGCAGGCTCTAGGCTCTGAGCTATCAGCACAGAGCCCAATGCGAGGCTTGAACCCACGAACCATGAGATCATGACCTGAGCTGAAGTCGGACCCTTCACTGACTGAGCCAACCCAGGTGACCCTCTCACACACCATTCTTACCTCCAGAGTCGGTATTGGAGGTTTCAGATTCCTCATCCTTGGTATCCCTGCAAGAGATTTTTTTGAGTATACTGCAGAGCAAAGATATACACTTACTTGAGGTATATAGTATTTACAGATTTTGAAGGAGAATCAACCAGGGTAATTTCCAGATTTGTCTTGAGTGAATAAAAGCTATTTTTTGGTTGCTTTATTACTACATTTTACTATCAGTGTCCAATAAAATCTAGGTCAGCAATCCTCAGGGTCATGTTTTATTTATATGGCCAAGGATAGGGTTATTGGAGTCTATAGGAGGGGTTTGGCAGGATGGACTATGTATATAGACATTTTGTGTACTGTAGAGTTGTGGAGCAGATTTGGTTTTAATCCACCTCTACCACTTACTGAGTATGTGGCTACTCTTGGCCTTACTAAACTGGGAACAGTCTTCAAGTTGTTACAGCTTCATACAAGGATTAGAGATAACGCATAGTTAGGTGGTCAGTAAATATTAGCTGATGTTATTATGATGACACATGGGTTCTGTGATTATTTGTTGGATGGATATTAATATAAATGATCAGAAACTAGACTGGATGGAAATGTGCCCCCTTTAAGAAATCAGTTAATGTGCTGTCTGTGCCTTCCTAATCAAACAGTGTATAGCAGGCTGGATTTCAAGATTCACTTCACTGCTTCCTGAGATAATGGATGGTCCAGGCAGTTCTCACCTGAATTTTTTTTCAGAGACTCTTAGAGGCAAAGGCTTTTGCTTTGTGGTACATTGGAGGTTAGGGTTCTCTAAAGCATTTTTTGTTTACAAACGGCCATAATGCTTTTCCATGATTTCAAGGGGAATTTTAGGCTGACTCAGATTCAACCATACTCCCATACATGTTTGAAGCATTTCTTAACCTACCAGTACTAAATCAATAAATATTGAGTGCTTGCTGTGTGCTAAACTCCAGGATTAAACAGCAGAGTGTATAGGAAAGAAGCTCCAAGAGCAGGCAGCAGCCACTGAAGGACATTTGTTTAGATGATATTGTTCTTAATTTGATTCATGCCATTTGGAATAGGGGCCACTCTTTTCAACCTTAAGAAAAATTGTACAAAAGGAAAATTCTTACTATAAATGGATGCATGATTATAGAAAGGTTGGAAGGACCTGGAAAGCGTGAAGCATAAATAAATAAAAACCGTGTTATCATGCCACCTAGAGGCAACCACTGATAATGTATTTTTTTTTTTTTTTATCTTGCTCTCAGGTTTGTGGGGTTTTGTGTGTATGCTTGTTTTAAACTTCCTCACCCTTGTGGCAAACATTTTGTCATTAATAGGGGCGTGATAGGTACAGGGTACAATGTAAGCACATACAGAGATAGTCAAGTATTAAGAGATTGGGAGAGGATTGTCATAATTCTCGTTAGTACTTGTGCTTTCAAAATCCAGATAAGTGTTCATTATGTTAAGGTGAAATAGAGGTTTAAGGGTCCCCTACCCTCAACTTTCTTACGGATTTTCTTTCTGTTACCTCCTCTTGCCCTCTACCTTTCAGTGACCCCATAATTCTCTGCTTGCATTTACAGCCACCTTTTCAGAAGAGTTTTCTACACGTTCCATCTGTATTGCCTCGCTTTCCATTGGTTCCCTGACTCACTCCAGTCTGGCTTCCCTTCCCACCATCCCCCTGAAACTATTGTTGGTCAAGTTATCTCTACCCCCAATTTCAACATACATTTTTCGGGACATACCTCATTTCGACATTGGACACAATAGATCAGTCTGGCCATCTTTTGTCTTTCATGATAGCATAATGAACTAGTTTTGCTTCTACCTCAACAACCTCGCCTTTTCTGGTAGATTGGGGTGCCTGGGTAGCTCAGTCAGTTAAGCGTCTGACTCTTGATCTTGGCTCAGGTTATTATCTTGCCATTCGTGAGATCAAGCCTCGCGCCAGGCTCCACACTGAGAGTGTGGAGCCTGCTTGGGATTCTCTCTCCCTCTCTGCTTTCCCCCTTCCCTGCTTGTACGTGAGCTCTCTCTCTCTCTCTCTCTCTCTCTCTCAAAATATTAAAAAAAAAACAATGTTGTATCAAGTAGGAACTTAGTTCTGGGCCTCTTTCCTTCCTTCTTTTTAAGTCATCATCTCCAGACCCATGACTTCAAATACTGTCTATATGCTGACAGTCACAGATTTTTATTCTCAGTGTGTACTTCTTTCATGAACTTCATTCTGTAAATATTTGTCTACCTATCATGTGGAAGATGATGTGCTACATGCCAAGAGCTTAATACTGTAGAAAGTCAGACTAGTTATATTGATACTTGCTATGAGAGAAACAAGCAAGGCAGTGTAATTGAAAAATAACAGACCAGCTTTAGGTGGGTTGCCATGGGAAGCCACTTTGGGTCTTAAAGTCACTCCTTAAAGGGAACTAGCTGAGGGAAGAATAGGTGTGTTGGGGCAGAAGCATTCCAGTGGAATAGCAGTTGTAAAGGTCTAGAGGCCAGAAGGAACTTAAAGCATTCTAGAAACTAAATGGAAAGACTAAAGTGATAGTGCAAAGAGGAGATTGGAGAGAGTTGCAGGAACTAAATCATGCCAGAGCCCTGAGACTCATGGTTAGAGTTGGGATATAATTTTAGGGAAACTGTTGAAAGGTTTTAAGCAAGGAAGTAACATGAGCTGATTTATGTTTTAAGATTATTTTTGCTGCTCTCTGGAGAATGGATTGGATGAAAGTAAGTATGGAAGTGAGATCAGTTATCCCTATTTCACAGTTGAGGAAACAGAAGTGCACAGAGGCTGATTGTCCATGCTCATACAGTGAGTAAGTGATACAGCAGGGATTCTAACCTGGGTTTCCTGATTTTGAGCCTGTTTTCTGATCTGGTGCTTCTCAAACTTTAAATATATTAATCACCTGAAGATCTCAGGGGCGCCCGGGTGGCGCAGTCGGTTAAGCGTCCGACTTCAGCCAGGTCACGATCTCGCGGTCCGGGAGTTCGAGCCCCGCGTCAGGCTCTGGGCTGATGGCTCAGAGCCTGGAGCCTGTTTCCGATTCTATGTCTCTCTCTCTCTGCCCCTCCCCCGTTCATGCTCTGTCTCTCTCTGTCCCAAAAATAAATAAACGTTAAAAAAAAAAAGATCTCATTAAAATACAGGTTGATTCTTCAGCTCTGGGTGAGATTCTGCATTTTCAATAATTCTCACATGATGTCAGTGCTATTGATCCTTCAGCCATACTTTGAATTGTAAGGCTAACCTGCCACTATACTCAGCTGCTATTGAGCCAGCTTGGAAATTACTCCTCTCCCTTTAAGCTAATTCAGTATTGAAAGTCATTCTAAATTTTATCACCTGGAGGTGGTTACACAGAGTGAGTTGCCCTTTAAAGAGTGACTTCTCCTCAGTATATATTAAGTGAACACCCTTGCCTTGATGTAAACAAACCCTGTAAAACCAAGATTAGAAACCTCAAAGGTAAATGAAGTTTGGGGGAAAGGAGGAAGGGAAAAAAGAAATGGTTAATTAAATAGAAGTGTTAAGTAATGTATAGCTGTGGATGGTGGTTCATAATTTATTAATTTCCTTAAAGTCGATCTTTAAACCTTATTTTAGGAAGAAATCTTTATTACCTGTAAAGATTGCTTGGTGCTCAGAGTTCTGGTCTGAACCAACAAAGGCAATAGGCCATTTCCAGAGATTTGTTTAGTACTAATTTCTTTTTGTTAGAGGCTTTTTTATGTAATAGGATTTTAACTTGTTTAACTTCTAAGCATTAGGTAGAACTCATTCCCTGGTCATTAGTATGATTTGACGATATCTCAGCTGCTCACATTGTGCCCCAGCTTCCTGTCTTGCAGTAATTTTCTGAATAGGATCTAACAGTGTAGAAGAATCTGTCACAAATACATGTTTTCATCTGCAGGAATTTATTGTAATAAAACTAGTAAAGTGGGGCACCTGGGCGGCTCAGTTGGTTAAGTATCCGACTTTGGTTCAGATCATGATCTCACTGTCTTTGAGTTCAAGCCCCGCATTGGGCTCTCCACTGAGTGCTCAGAGCCTGGAGTCTGCTTCGGATTCTGTCTCTCTCCTTCTCTCTGCCCCTCCCCTGCTCTCTCTCTTTTAAATAAATAAACATTAAAAAAATAAATAAAACTAAAGCGAACAGCATGTTATTAAAGCATGGACTTGGGAGCCAAAAAGGCCTAGATTTAAATCTTGGTGCCAACTAGCTAGACAAGCCACTTAATTTCTCTGAGCCTTCGTTTTTCTATCTGTAAATGGGACAAAACTTGGTTTGAGTGGTGAGGATTGTATGAAAGACTATTATTATATGAAGACTCTAAGCAGCATGTCTCAAAGTTTGTTCTTTGGGATACTTACATTCATGGACTTCGAGTAGATAACACTTGAAAAAATTGTTCTGTGGCCTAGTAAGTTTCCTTTACCCAAGGTTTCTTGGAGCCATTAGTAACGTAAGTCAGCCACCTAACTATTCTAAAGGAAAATTCCTTTTGTACTTCCATTTGTAACATTTCGCAAGTTACTGAAACCTTGTCTTCCTTCATGGAGCAAAATCATCTAAAATGCTTTAGGAAACACCAACCTGAGTATTGTCTGGCTTATAGTGAGTGCTCAAAAAATACTTTCCCTTCCCACTGTGAAACTAGCTTAGAATAACTAGGGGGAAAAAACTTTTGAAATTTTCATAATTGATGTCTCATGGACCATGCTACCTTTCTTTTTCAAACTATAGGTGTTTCTTGCAAGAAAATTATATAAACAGGTTAACATTGCACTTGTTTGAGGGAACATGTGTGTTCATTCATTTGTTTTGGACTGGTTATTTAATTGGGTGCCTATCATCTGAATCTGTTTATGAAAAGTTTGGAGCCCAAACACTGGAAACTGAAAAAATACTTGCTCTCCCTGAACCTTGACAATTATGGCCTGGACTTACCCCTGTACTTAACCAATCAGATGCTCACACTTGGAACTTTTGGTGTCTAGAGCCATTGATGCAAATAACCTGAGACTGTTCAGAAATCATTCTGCCACCAGGGGTAGCTTCTAGGCATCCAGAGTCTGGTGTTGACAGTAGAGGCACCCCCAGCTAAGCTGTGCCTGTGGGAGGTCCCTTGGCTGTAGTCCTAGACTGCATAGCTTCCTTGGTTCCTCCCCATTTTCTGAATGTGGATCAGTAAGCCTTCCTGATGATTCCCTGAGCTGTCTGTTATCCTTCCATTAAATCAGTTTTCTGCTTTAGTTAGCCAGAGTCTATTCTCAACCCAGGCCCTTGACTGGTACAGAATCCTAAGTCAAAACAGCTGTAGTTAAAGTGAGATGTGTGTGTGAAGATTTGCCCATGACCTCATGTACATTTTCTTAAGCCATTAAAATACTTGGAGCTAAAAAAAAAAAATAGTTGCAGCTACAAGCTAATCCTGCTTTTGTTTTGGAGGGTTGTTTGGGTTTTTGTTGAATTTTGAGAGTTCTTTGTGTATTCTAGATATTATATATAGTTTTGAAAATATTTTCTCCTAGCGAGTTCTATAGTTTAAGTCTGATCCGTTTTTTTACTTTGCAGTCTTAAATTGAGATAATCAACATACAACATTTTAATGGTTTCAGGTGTACAACATAGTGATTTGATTGTGTATATATATATATATAGTGTAATGATCACAGTAAGTCTAGTTATAATTTTTTCTTGCGTTGAAAAGTTTTAAGATCTGCTCTCATCAGTTTTCAAATATATAATACAGTATTAACTATAGTCACCATGCTATACATTACATCTTCATGACCTATTTGTTTTATAACCAGTTGACCACTTTCACTCATTTCACTCACTCCTGCCTCTGGCATCTAACAGTCTGTTCTCTGTGAGTTTAGTGTTTTGGGAGTTTTTTGTTTCTTGATACTCTGCATGTAAGTGAGACCATACCATATTTGTCTCCTCTGACTTATTTCACTTAGCATAATGCCTTCAAGGTCTAGCCATTTGTCACAAATGTCAAGATTTCCTTCTTTTTTATGGCTGAATAATATTCGTGTGTATCCACTCATCCATCAATGGACAGTTAGGTTGTTTCCATGTCTTGGCTGTTGTGAATAATGCAGTAAACATGGGGATGCATATGTCTTTTTAAGTTAGTGTTTTCATTTCCTTTGGCTAAATACTCAGAAGTGGATTGATGGATATTTTTAATGTTTTGAGGACCCTCCATACTGTTTTCCCATATTGGCTGCACCAGTTTACATTCCCACCAACAGTACACAAGGGTTTGCTTTTCTCCACAATCATCACATGTTTCATTTTGAGTTAATTTTTATGTAAAGTATGTGACTTAGGTCAAAGTTCATCTTTTTGCCTATAGATGGCTACTTGCTCTGGTACCATTTGGTGATGAAACTATCCTTTGATTGAATTACCTTTTTAAGCGTCAAAAATCAGTTGGGCATATTGGTATAAGTCTATTTCTATTCTTACTGGTATATGTGTCTGTCCACCTCCAGTACTACATATATTGTCTTGATTATTACAGGGTGGTATACATATGAATGTCATAAAATCAGAGAGAGGGATTCCTACTTTTTCAAAATTATTTTAGCTATCGTAGTTCCTTTCAGCTATTGTAGTTCCTTTGTCTTTCCATATACATTTTATAATAATCTCAGTTTATTTAAAAAAAAAGAATCTTGCTGGGATTTAGATAGGATCTGCGTTAAACCTGCATGTCAATTTGAGGGGAATTGCCATCTTTACTATGTTGACCCATCTTAATCTATGAGGATGGTATGTCTCTCCATATATATAGATCCTCTTTGATTTAAAAAAAATTTTTTTTAACATTTACTTATTATCAAGAGACAGAGTGTGAGCATGAGAGGGGCAGAGAGAGAGGGAGACACAGAATCCGAAGCAGGCTCCAGGCTCTGAGCTGTCAGCACAGAGCCCGATGTGGGGCTCGAACCCACAAATGGCGAGATCATGGCCTGAGCTGAAGTCAGATGCTCAACCGACTGAGCCACCCAGGCGCCCCCTTCTTTGATTTTTTTTAAATCAACATTTTATGGTTTTCAACATACAAGTCCTGTACATGCTTCGTTAGATTTACACCTAAGTATTTCAAGTTTTGTTTTGAGCAATTGTGAGTGATAGTGTACTTTTAGGTTTGGAGTGTATGTGTCTATTGCCAGTATATAGAAATAGATTGATTTGTGGATGTTTATCTTATATCCTGCAACTTTACTGAGATCATTTATTCTGGGAGAGGTGTTTTTGTACGTTTGGGGGATTTTATAATTAAATAATCCTTTGTCATCTGCACATAGGGAGTTTTGTTTCCTCCTTTCTGATCTGTGTATCTCTAATTTCCTTTTCTTATTGCAGTGGCTAGAACTTCCAACACTGTATTGAATAAAAGTGGTGAGAATGGACATCTTTACTTTGTTCCTAATTTTGAAGGGAAGGCATTCAGTGATTTGGGTTGTATGGTGTTGGGGCTGGCTGCTACTTCCTGCAGCAGAGTTAGTCTTATATAGCCTCCCAGCAAATGACTGCAGCCACAATAATGTGATAGCCACTTGCTTTAGGTAATGAGTATGAGAAGTTTTGTGAGAAAAATCAAAACTGAGTATAAGTAGCTCACTTACAGTTTTTACTACATGGATCGGATTGTTGCCAGAATCCTATTGGCCTCGTTTTAGATACTTTGGAAGTTGTTGGTAGCTGGCACTTGGTTCATTTTTTTTTTTAGATGCTGAGGTAATTTTTTAAAAAGTAATTTGGAATCCCATATCTTAAAATGTGAACCTTAGAGGGAAAACATTTTTTTTTCTTCCAGGAATGCATTTTAGAATATACTCTGGATGTTTGATCAGTTCTTCCTGAATGCCCTTTGGTTGAAGAGATACCGACCATGTAGGCAAATAACACTTTATTTCCACACTACTGAGTATGTTGGACTAAATCTAGGCCAGAAGCTGCCTGAATTTTATACCTGTGCTTGGTCAGCTTTATATTATGACAGCCTTCTTGGGGAAGGGGCACTCACCTTCAGTTACTGCTATGTAGCAAATACATTATTATCAGGAGAATCTTTGGTATATAAAGAGCTTTCAGTTCACCTCTACCTCTGTCCATGTGTCCTGGTTGCTAATGGGAGAATCCTTTATTTCTTCTTGTGCCTTGGTCAGAGCATCTTGAGGGACCTGTCTACCATGAAAGATCACGTAGGTTTATACTAGGGGTTACCCACTTTTGTGCCTTCCAAACTGAAAGATCTTAGTAAAATGATTGTGTTCTGTGCTCAGGAAATTTCTAGTGGGAGTCTTCTATCTCATTTTCTAATTAAAAATTAAAGTATTATGCTGCCTTTGTTCTTATAACACAACTAATATATTTTTATTGGTTAAAACAGTAAAAGATACAAAGATGCATCTACATAATCCTTTTGGTCAGCAGTGAGTTAACGTTTTGATGCATACCCCTTCTAAGTGGTTTAGATAGGTTTATACTATTTGTTTTGTAATTTTTATTTCACCATGAACATCTTTCTGTTATATAATTGCAGTGTTTATAACAGTTGTGAAATATTTCATTTTAAACCAATCCTTTTTGGGCATGTGTTCTTTTCCAATTTTTCACTATTACATATGGTCATGGAGTATAGGTTTTTATGGTTAAATATTTTGTGCATCCTTATGGTTTTCTTTGGCTAAATTCCCAGAAGTAGAATTGCTAAGTTTTCTAGAAAACTGCAAGGATATGGTGAATTTTTCCATCCTGAGGTGTGTTAAAAACATTGTGATCTTTTATTTTCAATTATGAGTTTGAGAGGTTTGTTTTTAAAAAGCGCTTTAATTTTGGCTTAAATTGATTAGTCTTACACTACATATGGATGTGGGCCAGTTTTATCTGGAGATATTCCTTATCCTTCCCTACCTCATAGCTGTGCCTGTGAGTTCGCATAGCATCATCATAACTCCAGAGTTTTTGCTTTAAGCATTTTGCATGCTCTTCATTCTATCTTATGTCGAGCATGTAGAGCTCAAGATTGCAACTTTAAATTCTCACTTTTTTGGGGAATTTCTTTTCAGATCATAAAACAGAAAATCGAAAACATGAAAGTAGACAGGACTAAACTGAAAAAGACACCTACTGAGGCTGTAAGTATCCAAAAGTATGGTCTTATTTTTTTCATTTTAGAAAAAGTTCTTGTAGACAGTTCACCATACTGACCTTCCAAATACATCATCATTTATATATACAAAGTGCAATAAAACAGCAAGTTGTCTTGAAAAAGTCAAATTTGCTTTTGAACTTCCCTTGTTTAAAAAGGCAAATAAGCAAAAGAGAGGGAAATAAACCATTAAAAGACTGTTTAACTGTAGAGAATAAACTGAGGATTTATGGAAGGGAGGTGGGTGGGGGATGGGCTATAATTGTGTGATGGGCTTTAAGGAGGGCAATTGGCATGTTGAGCACTGGGTGTTATATGTAAGTAGTGAATCACTAAATTCTACTCCTGAAACCTATATTACACTGTATGATAACTAACTAGAATTTAAATAAAACTTTGGAAAAAAGTGAATAAGCTAGTCGCCAGTGGAAAGTAAGCACTAAACTGTTGTAGCTGTATGTACCTGAAGTAGGCTCTCTGGCTGCTTTTCTTATGCACTGAAAGGCAGTATGGTATAATGGAAAGAGCAGGTGTGGATTCAAATTCTGTCTTTACTTGTGTGGTCTTTCTCAATTTTGTTTTCGAGAAAAATTAAAGTAGTAACATGTTTATTAACTAGATTTCTTGTGGGGCCAGTGGTGTAGCTTTTTTAAATCATGGATTCTTAATCATACAGTTTAGTTTAACCTGTATTAATCTGTGTGTTGGGTGACCATGTCCTAGCAGCAGAAATCCTACCTTCAGTCCAGTATTCTATCAGCTGTCTTAAACTGCGTTTTGAGGTTAAGAAAGTATTGCCTTGTTACGACTCTCCTGTAGACCCCGTTGTTCAAGGAGCACAAGTTTTGGAATTAGACATGAGTTTGAATCTTACTAGTTTTTGTGGCTAAGCATTTATTTGCTCACCTGGTTTTCACAGTGGTAAAACAGGGTTGATAATTCTTTCCTCCTTGGTATGAGGCAGATGCTTAGCAAAGGATTTGGCACATAATCAGTTTATTTGCTAAATACAGATCACTTGGTTTTTAAAAACTAACTACCTGGCAAGTATCACTATGGATATCGCTATTAACAGTTTGCTATATTTCTTCTAGTCTTTAAAAGATTATTGCATGGACATTCTCTGCCCTTTTTTGTTAAGTATTACACTGATGAGTGCGAGAAATGCTGTCTTCCCATACCCTCTAGCATTACAGATTATCTTTTAAATTTTTGTTAATAAGGGGGGAAAATATTACATGCTTATAATCTGCATGCCTTAATTAAATATATTTTCAAGTTTATTGACCTTATATTGGTTGTCTGCACATGCTGTACATTTTTGTGTTTGCCGTTGAAATGTCAGGTTGTTTTTTCTTGAATGTCGTACATAATGAGTATATTCACTTTCATAGCTGTTGCAGATACTTTGATTTTGGTTTTGATGTGTTTTGGCATCTTGGATTTTTAAGTATATTTTTAATGTTTATTTTGAGTGAGAGTGCAAGGAGGAGAGGGACAAAGAGGGAGAAAGAATCCCAAGCAGGGTCCACACTGTCAGCAGAGAGCCCGATGTGGGACTCGAACCCATGAACCGCAAGACCATGACCTGAGCCAAAATCAAGTGTTAGATGCTCAACGGACTGAGTCACTCAGGCCCCCCCACTTTTAAATATATTTTTTAATGGGCATCTTGAATTTTTGACATTTATGTACTCAAATTATTTTGGAAACTAAAGAGCAAATAGAAACCTTGTCTTAAGAAGTGACACTAATTAAAACAGTAACATCAGTGTAAGAAAATAACCTAGAAAAGGATCCTAGTATTCATGTGCATAAGAACGTAACATACGATAATTGTAGGAATTACTGGTTGTTAGGGAAAGGCAATATCAGTCAAGAAATGGTTTCAGGACAATTGTTTGACTTTTGAGGGGTGGGGACTATTATACTGAAATAAATTCTAGATAAAAGTCAAATATTTTTAAAAGAAATTCACACCTAGATTATAGGTGTAAAATATAGATGGATATTTACCTAGTCTTGGATGGAGATGTCCCTTCCAAGCATTAAAGCAAAGGAGAAAAAATAATGGAAGCATAAAGTAGTATATCCAAAGTAAAAAGGCACATGACAAGCTGGGGGAAATATTTGTAACCCAGTATACAGTTGACCCTTGAGGAACCTGGTTTTGAACTGCATAGGTCTACTGATATGTGGACTTTTTCCAATAAATTCAGTACTGTAAATGTATATTTTTTATGATTTTCTTAAAAGTTATGGCACTTTATTTTTTCTAGCTTTATTGTAGGAATATAGTATATAATATACACACCAAAAGAAATATGTGTTAATTGTGTATGTTATCAGTAAGGCTTCTAGTCAACAGTAGGCTATTGGTAGTTAAGGTTTTGGGGAGTCAAAAGTTACCCGTGGATTTTCTACTGCATGGGGGTTTGTCAGCACCCTTAACTCCCATGTTGTTCAGTGAACTGTAGTTAATATCTTTAGTAGCTACATCAGTAGGAGAGATGAATATCCCAATGACAAAATGGGCATAGATCATTTCAGAAAAGAACAGATTCAGTAAACTTCTAGAATAATTTAACGTTGTAGATAATCAAAGAAATGCAAATTAAAAAAATTTTTTTTCTTTTATTACCTAATGGATTGTTAGGGATTTGTTCTTGGGGTGACACCTATATACAAATTTCTGGCTCACAACATTTGATAGCTACTAATTAATTACTTAGGACGAACTCTTGGAATTGGAATGTTTAGATCATAGACCATACATTTTTAAGGCTTAAAGATGCCTAGTTTCCTTGAGCAACATACTCAATTCTCTGTACTGTGGTTAATACTAGATACTATTTTTAAGAAGGATATTTATTTATTTGTGCATGCATGCATGCCTTTTGATCCCTTTACCCATTTTCCTATCCTGGCCACCTCTGGCAACCACCAGTCTATTGAGCTTGGGTTTTTATTTTGTTTTTTTGTTTTTTGAATTCTGTGTATAAGTGAGATCATAGGGTATTTGTCTTTAACTTATTTCACTTAGCTTAATGCCCTCGGGGTCCATCCATGTTGTCACAAATGGCAAGATTCTGTTCTTTTTTAATGGATGAATAGTATTCCACTGTATATGTATACTACATCTTCATCCATTCATTTAAGATGGACACTTAGATTGTTTCATATCTTGGCTATTCTAAATAATGTTGCAGTCAACCTGGGGCTGCATATATCCTTTCAAATTATTGTTTTATTTTCTTGAGATAAATACCCAGAAGTGGAACTGCTAGATCTTATGGTAGTTCTATTTTTAATTTTTTTGAGGAATCTCCACACTGTTTTCCATAGTGTCTGCACATGAAAGACATTTATTGATCACTTTGTATATTAGCAGCTGTGCAAAGGATTTTCCCCCTAGATTTGATATCTTTATTGAAGCAAATCAAAGTGAACCTTGGCAATTAGTACACAGCCATTGAATTGGCAAATGCTTTCTTTTGTATTGCCAGAAGGAAAATAACAATCAGTTTGTATTATTGCATTTATTGCATTTATGCAGCAGGAACAAGATGGTAAAGATACACTTTTGTCCCTGGTGCATTCTGCAAACTATGGACCTTGATACAGCTGATAAAACAGAACATTGTGCTGGCACATTACATTGATGCCATTAGGCTGACTGAATCTTGTGAGCAGAAAACACAAGTACCTTAGATGCCTTAGGCATTTGTGTACCAGAGAGTGCCCTTTGAAGCTTGAGGGCCTCCCACATCAGGAAAGTTTCTAGGGGTCCAGAGGTCTGGGAAATGTCAAGATTTCCCTTCTAAAGTAGAGATAAATTGCTGCACCTTGTACCATGAACCATGAAGACAGAGGAACAACGTATGAGGTTCTCTTTGGATTTTGGAAACACCATGTATCAAATATGGGCTTGGTGTTTTGATTCATTTGCTGGATAACCACTAAAGTGATAGTGAGGTCTGGATCTAGAAAAGATTCTGCAAAAGGTTCAGGCTATGATGCAAGCTGCCCTACTATGCGGACATTTTGACCTAGTAGATCCAGATGTCTGATTTAGGTGTCAGCCAAAGACAAGCCCTGATAGGGGAAGTGCAGCTAAGATTCCTAGAATTTGGCAATACTATTACCTGCCAACAAGTATTCTGACATTCAGAAAAGCAGTTTCAGGCTTGCTACTGGAACTTGATAAAAACTGAATGCCTGATTATGAGATACCAAGTGACTATAGTATTCAAATGTTCATCATGAATTGGGTGTAATCTAACCCACAGAATCATAAAATTGGTTCTGCATAGCTGCAGATTAGATTTGAAGTGGTCTATTTGATACTAAACTTCAGTAGGTTCAGAAAGCACAAGTGAACTACATGAGTAGATGGTTTAGACTCCCATGTTATGTTTATCCTGCTTCATCACCTCTCCCTCAACCTATATGACTTCATGGAGAGGAGAGGAAAGTGCAGGCCTGGTTTATGGAAGGATTTTATGCCAAGAATTTTACATGCATTTAATCACCACAAAAATTTGAGGTAGCTCTTAATAACGCTTACTTCAGAGGGAGAAACCCCTGTTATTCCATGTTTGTTTTGGGTACTTAAGGTACCTCTAGTTTAAATCTCATGACGACATTGCTGGGTAAATAGGTGATGTTAGTTTATTTTGCAGAAGAGGGTACGGAGATTCAAAGAGGTAGCTTACCAACTGTCTAATTCCAAAGCCCATACTCTTTGAAGTAGTATGCTGTGTCTCAATATTTAAACTCCTATTATGTGAAATAAGTGCTTTATGTATGTTGCAAACATTTGAGCTTCACATTACCAAGGTAGTTATTAAGTGTGTTTTCCTGGTAAGAAAACTGTGGCTGAGAGATTGGAGTAGCTCATGATCAAACAGCTTAGTAAACATCTAAGAACTGAACCCAGGTTTGTTTGGTTGCAAATCTAGGCCCATTTTCAGGATGCCATGCAAGTGTAGTCATTTCCAGCTGCCATCCATAATAGAAGACTTCTATGTCCCATTCCTTATCCTTCCTCCTCTGCTTTAAGAAACTTTACTATAAACTGTCAATCCACACCTTGTTACCTGACAAACAGGCCTTTCATCAGTTAAAGAGAGCAGGAATGTATGGCAATGGGAACCCCATAAGAATGAAGTCCCGGTGTTCAGAAGCTCTTGGCCCTCCTACAGTTAAGAGGATTTAATAGTTGTAGGAAAATATAGCCACCTTTAACTTCACCTTTAACTGTGAATTCACTAGGGCTTTTCAGTGTTCCTCTGATTTCAAGATTTCTTATCAGGTATTCTAGTTAACTTTCAGACTGTGGTACAGATTCCATTTTTTTTATGTCTAGCTTGTTTCCTTTATTTCTATTGTACAAGTTTATCCAAGTTAAAAATGCACAGATGGGGGCACCTAGGTGGCTCAGTCAGTTAAGTGTCTGACTTCAGTTCAGGTCATGATCTCATGGTCTGTGAGTTTGAGCCCCGTGTCATGCTCTGTGCTGACAGCTCAGAGCCTGGAGCCTGCTTCAGATTCTGTCTTCCTTTCTCTCTGCCCCTCCCCCACTCATGCTCTGTATCTCTCTCTCACAAAAAAATAAACATTAAAAAAATGAAAATGAACAGATGGATGGTTTTATTATAAGATTTCCTTTTAATCCCAAGCGATTGTCTGGCAAATTTCCAGTTTTCTAAATTGCTGAGTGTGTTGGCTTAAAGATTCCTTTACTCCAAAAAACCTTTTGTGAATACCTGTTTTTCTCAGCCTGCAGACTGCAGAGCCTTAATAGACAAACTCAAAGTTTGTAATGATGAGCAACTACTCTTGGAACTGCAGCAAATCAAAACATGGAACATTGGAAAGGTATGTGAACCCACACTCCCAAAAGGCAGGGCTCCCTGGACTAGTACATCATTTTGTATGTTCTGATATGGAAAGAGAAACCACAATGAGGTAGCATCATTCATCAATTAGTATCTGATAAGCTGTATCTCTACAGTTATAAGCTGTATTATCTAAGCTGTATGTCTAGTATAGCTCTAGGTCAGTAGCTTTTAGCTACTACTTGCTAAATTTTTAGCAAAATTACCAAGGAAATTTTGAAAGAAAATGTGAAAGGAAAAGTTTGCTAGCTGAGGGTGAGGAACATTTACACGGGTGATGATAAAGAATCTCAACCACAGAATTCCTTTAGTTTGACTGACAGTATGAGTTTGAGATAGTTAAAAGAATCTTCTTTAGATAACTCTAAAAGTGAACATTTTTGATAAAATGGATTCTGGCAGGGAGAGTCATTGTTTTGTAGACCTCAGAAGGTAGCCAGAATTCTCCCTTTAAAGACCTAGTTAGGGTGTCTACTGGTGTTTGTACATAATGTACTTTGATGGATATAACAATGATCACAGGTTTATGTGGCTCAGAGTATGATCTTTGTCATATGGATTTCTGTACTGGTAAGGGGATTGAAGAGAAGCAAAGGTGGGAAGTGAACTTGTCTAGGTGTCCTGCTCAGCAATCCATTGTAGCAAAGTACCCACATAGTACTTCGACCTTATTCTTACATGTTCCTCTTTCTCTTCCTCTCTCCAGTGTGAGTTATATCACTGGGTGGATCTGTTGGACCGCTTTGATGGAATTCTGGCAGATGCTGGACAAACAGTGGAGAATATGTCATGGATGCTCGTGTGTGATAGGCCGGAGAGAGAACAACTAAAAATGCTTCTCTTGGCTGTGTTGAACTTCACTGCCTTGCTCATTGAGTACAGCTTTTCCCGGCATCTGTACAGTTCCATAGAGGTATGAGAGGTTCAAGCCTATGTGATCTGTTCTTAACTAGAATCGCTCATATCTAGAAATAAATTGCTATTTCTCTCTGATAATTCTTTCCTTTTCATTTTGGAGCTCTGGTGTTTTCAGTGTCAAAGACAATGATAAAATTGAGAATGTAATACATATATTGAAGTATTCCTGGGAATTTGTGGGAATTGATCTTTGTTCCGCATTCATTATTAGAGCAGCCCCAAACCACTTAAACTATTGGAAATAGTTTGATTTCCTTGACACATTACTCATTGCCTAAGTGCCCTGTTGTTAGTGTTAATTTTTCTAATTCTTTGGCAAACAGAATTGAAAGGAAATGGTTTGGGAAAAGAAGTGGAATAACTGAACTAAAGTATAGCACCCAGAGTTTTAAGTGAGGAACAGATAAGCAGTCTGTTAAAGATAAAATACATTAGTTGCAAAAGGAAGACCATGGCCTTCAGGATTATCAGCAACCAGAAATACCTAGGTTTATTGCCATCTATTTAATTTTTTTTTTCCAACGTTTTTATTTTTATTTTTGGGACAGAGAGAGACAGCATGAATGGGGGAGGGGCAGAGAGAGAGGGAGACACAGAATCAGAAACAGGCTCCAGGCTCCGAGCCATCAGCCCAGAGCCTGACGCGGGGCTCGAACTCACGGACCGCGAGATCGTGACCTGGCTGAAGTCGGATGCTTAACCAACTGCGCCACCCAGGCGCCCCTGGTTTATTGCCATCTAAATGACATACTGATTTTAACACTGACTAGATGCTTAAATATATTGATAGACTTCGGTTTTATTAAAAAATCAAAGCAGTCACTCTTGGGTTAATGTTGCATACACTATACTGTAACAGTCATAAGTGCCACCAGCTGTTGTTTTTTTGTTTTTGTTTAATTTTTTTTTAATGTTTACTTTTGACAGAGAGAGAGAGAGACAGAGACAGAGACAGAGCATGAGCGGGGGAGGGGCAGAGAGAGAGGGAGACACAGAATCCGAAGCAGGCTCCAGGCTCTGAGCTGTCAGCACAGAGCCCGATGCAGGTCTCAAACCCACGAACTGCAAGATCATGACCTGAGCTGAAGTCAGACACTCAACCGACTGAGCCACCCAGGTGCCCCATCACCAGCTGTTGTTGATATCTTTAGCTTCCATATGGAGAACCCTACATTTTAATTCATTCTATATCTCAAAGAATACAGGAGCATAAAATTATCTTTCTTTCACAGTTCTTTTAGTCTAGCTGGAGACTTAATGTTCTTGAGTTCCACTATGTATGAAAATATCACATTTGTCTCTATTGTAATTTCTTTTTCTTGTGGGGACACCTGTGCAGTTTTGAGCTGCTGCTCATGTGTTTTTGTTTTTGTTTTTGTTTTACTTTTATTGGACTCTGTGGCTTGCTGCCAGATTATAAGTTGCTTGGGAACAAGGTTGCATGTTGTAGGTGCGCAAATGTTTATAAATTTTTTTGTATTGTTAAACTTCTTAATAGCTTTGTATATATTGACAAATCTATTACTACATTGGTATTTTAAGTTTTCAAGGCCTAGTGTGCCTAATACCATGAACTTGCCCTTTTTTGTTCCCTGTAGCATTTGACAACTTTATTGGCTTCCTCCGATATGCAAGTGGTGCTGGCAGTCCTTAATCTTCTGTATGTATTTAGCAAGAGGTCAAACTATATCACACGCCTTGGATCTGACAAGAGAACCCCACTGCTAACCCGGCTGCAACACTTGGCAGAGGTGAGTCATGGGTAAAGAGTGGAAGGGCACAAAATTGGACCATATAGTTCCTTTCCACAGGTGTTTTTTGCATTGTCAAAATGGATAGTAATCCCTAAGTTTACTGGCCTAATTAAATGGAATTATGGGGGCCCCATTAGCGAAGTTCCCCCTAAACCTAAGAAGTATTCTCAATTGTTATGAAGTAATCGTGAGAGATTTCATGAATCTCTACTCACAAAGTAGAATCTCCCTTTTTTCAAAAATGACAACTTCATTCTGGAAAGTTCAGAATCAGATTCTACTCACGAGGGAGGTATAGTGCAATGAAAGATCTGGATTGGAGTCTTGTCTTGTCCCTGCTTATTAGCTCTGATACCAGTTTTTTCATTTGGGATTTTAGTATATCTACCTTCAGAGTAGTTTCAGAATAAAATACAAGGTATTTTGCACTGTGCTCACTAATTGGTTTGTGATGGTAGTAATTGTAATTGAAGGCAAAAAGAACTCTCATGTAAAAGTTCAACTCCACCAAACTATTGTCCAATGTTTCTAGACACAAGGATGATACGTACTTAGGTTTGAAAGAGGTAGCCATTGCTAAAACGTTTTGTTAGAAGAAATTGGTAAGTCTGACTTTTTAAAAGCCAATTGAATGGTTAACTCAAATAATGTAACTGAAGTTTCAGGCTATTTTTAGGTAAATGATTCCTTAAAAATCATTTTTGTAGGATAGTGAATGCAACATGTATTGTGAAAATTCTAGGACATACAGAAAAGTGTAAAGAGAATATTAATCACCTGTATATAACTTACCCAGATGCAGCTTCCTTCAAAATTTGAGCATATTTTCTTACATTTGCAAATATGCATGTAGAGACATGCAACCTGTTTTCTTTAACATAAGTAATTTTCTGTTACTAAAAAAATGTAAGACAGTTCAACATTGGCTACCCAAATAACAGTAAAAGGGAAAAGAAGCCATATCTCAAGTAGATGATGCTTCAAAAGCATTTGATAAAATTCAGCACATTAATAAAAACTAATATAAACTCTTAGAAATAGGAAAACAAACTTTAAATTTATGAATCATCTACCAGAAGTCATAATGGGAAAGCTGAAGCATTTCCATTGAATTCTAAAGTCAGACAAGATGCTACCTACTACTTTTGCCACTGGAATTTGTAGTAGAGGTCCTAACAAATACAAGAGAAAAGAAAGAAATGAACGATACATACTAAAAGAGAAAACTTGTTACTATATGAAGGTGATAGGTTTGAGGCTTTTGGGTTTTTTGGGGAGATAGCATAAAATTACTAGAACTAATAAAAGTACAGTGAGACAACCAAGTCAAAAATCAGTGTATAGAAACAAATATCTCCTCTGTACAGTAGTAATAAACAACTAGATGATTAGAATAAAGACCTCATTCACAGGATCAACAAGTATAGTTAAACTGTATTGGGCAAAACCATACATTTAAGAGAAGATAATGTAGAAGGTTATATTGTGATATACTGGTAGGGAAGGAACTCTTAAAAACTTCAAAGCGTAAATCTTACTGTAAAAATTTGAATTTTATAATACAAAATTAAGACTTCCTTTTCAATGGAAAACATCATAATTCACTGCAATGCTAGCACTTAACTGGAGTGTAAATCAGCACACTGCTTTCTTGAATGAGAAAAACACTAGTTGAGCTAAACAGTGCACCTACTGATGTGGCTAACAACATTCTGGTGCCAATTCATTTTGTCATGGACCAATCAATACCACATTCAAACAGTTGGTGGAATAACAGCTGGTCTGTGGACAATATTAAGCAGCACTGCCAAAGATAAAACTTAGTAGTGATAGATTGAGAAGTGTTTAGCCATGTTTTAAAACTGTCAAGGGACTGTCCCTGTAGTATATTTAAGGAACTCCTCCAAATTAACGTGGATAAACAAAAGTATGGATAGATAATTCACAGAAAACTCAGCACATTAATGATGCTCCAGACTCATTAGTAATTAGAGAAATACAACTAAAGCAAGATACAGCCTTTTAAACTGTCAGATCAGCAAAAATTAGAAAACTGTGTAATGGTAAGTGCTAATAGGCATGTGAGGCTATAGGAACCCTTGACTGGTACTCCTGGTATATATCCCAAAGATAATCACATTATTCCGTCAGGTAACATGTGGGAGAATATTGCATCATTGTGGCAGTAGATTGGATAAGCAAAATGGAGTTTATGCATATTGTGGACTGTGTAGCAGTTAGAAGCGGGGGACCAAATAATGCACGTAGCAACATCAGTAGCTTTTGAAAATAATGCTGAGTGAGAGGGAGTTAAAAATGTTTATTGGTAGTACCGTTTCTGAAACTTAAAGATGTGCACCCAAAGCAACATACAGTTTTGAAGAAACAGAAATTAAAGCATGTAGGAAGTGGTGAAAAGTGTTGTCTTTGGCAAGGAGAAAGTAATGTGTATGGGCAGTAATTGGATAGACAGATGGTGTATATAAATAAGTAAAAGAAAATAAACCTAACCAGCAGTATTTAAGATCTGTTAGAACAAAACAACCCTTACTTACAGATTTAAAAAAAATGATCTAAATTTGTTAGCAAAGACAGATGATGCCATTTTTTGCATGAGAAGACTCAATATAGTAGAAGCCCTCTTAGATCAAATTAGGGTTAATAGTTGGTAGGTTAATTATTGTTAAAATGTTGTTAAAGCAGAACTTTTTTTAAGTTTATTTATTTTGAGAGAAAACGTGCATGCACACAAGCAGGGGAGTGGCAGGAAAAGAGAGAATCCCAAGTGAGCTCTGCACCAGTAGCATAGTTTGTAAAGGAACTTGAATACAGAATTAGAAATTTCTATAATTTACCCCTGAATCTCTTTCCCCTAACTTGACACTATTTTTATATTTTTATATTTTATTTTTTTTAATGTTTATTTATTTTTGAGAGACAGCACAAGCAGAGGGGGTGGGCAGAGAGAGAGGTAGACACAGTACAAAGTAGGCTCCAGGCTCCGAGCTGTCAGCACAGAGCCCAATGCAGGGCGTAAACCCACAAACTGCAAGATCATGACCTGAAGTCAGACACTCAACTGAGTCACCCAGGCGCCCTGACACTACTTTTAGCATCTTGCCTTTTAGTCTTTGCCAAATATTCAGATTAGTTTTTATTTTAAGAAGATAGTTCCTTTTTCAGTTTAAATCATTGTTTTATATGGTATTTTATTTATATAAATATTTTTTGAGAGAGAGCATGCACATGTGCATGAGTGGGGGAGGGGCACAAAAAGAGAGAGAATCTTAAGCAGGCTCCATGCTCAGTGCAAAGCCCAACATGGGGTTCCGTCTCATGACTGTGAGATCATGACCTGAGCCAAAATCAAGAGTCACATGCTTAACTGACTGAGCCACCCAGGTGGCCTTGTATAGTATTTTTTTTTTAAATGTTTATTTTTGAGACAGAGCATGAACAGGAAGGAGAGGGTCAGAGAGAGAGGGAGACACAGAATCGGAAACAGGCTCCAGGCTCTGAGGTGTCAGCAGAGAGCCCAACGCGGGGCTTGAACTCACGGACTGTGAGATCATGACCTGAGCCGAAGTCGGACGCTTAACCAACTGAGCCACCCAGGCGCCCCTAGTATTTTAACATCCTTCTATATTCAGGTTCCTTTAGAAACTAAAATCTTGACACCATTAATTGCTCTACAGACAGCTGACATAAATGAGTTTGAAGACCAACACCTGGCTTGGTACACTTACTGATAACTGGTGGGAGCAAAAGAGTGACTGCAGCAAGATTGCATTAGTCAATATATTTTACAGAAGGCATGGAGAATACAGTTAATCTGTCAAATTGGTTAAGTAGAGGCCCTGTTAATAGCATTTACTGGAAAGCAGAAGGCACAAAAATATCTAAGAAAATACTGATAAAGAATCAGGGTCAGTTGCTGTAACAGATAACAAAATATAAAGCCATAGTAGTTTTAATTTTTTTAATTGGCATAGAAATAGACATATCTGCAGAATAAAATAGCCTCATTTATAAAGAAAAGTACAGTTGGCTGTTTGAGGGAAAAATGTGTTGTAGGTCGTTTCTTCACCCTATTCACATAAATCCTAGAAACATATTTAGGAGTAAATATAGGCAACTCTTGAACATCTTTCATGAGGAAGGATTTCCTAAGTCAAGAAACCTATAAGCCCTTTTTTAAAGTTGACAGATTTTATGTGAAAATATTAAAACTTGTGTGTAAGAATTAAAAGGCAGATGACTTCTTAAGCTGGGAAAAAATATTTGTACTGTATACAACAAAGGAATAATGTTATATAAATAGCATCTATAAATTATTAAAAATGTAGTAAGTAATCCAGTAGAAAACATGCAAAAGTATATGAACAGACAGTTCACAGAGGAATATTAAATATTTTTAAAGAATTGGTCAAGAAAACATGAAAAGTTTACACTAGGAATAATGGGGAAATGCATATTATGTGAGGTCATTTTTAACCACTAGATTGGCAATAGTATATAGTATTGACTAGGTTTTAGGGAAACAGTACTTACAGGTACATATAAACTATTGGTGTCAAAATGTCCTTTTGTAGGGTTTGGCCACATCTTTTATTTAAAAATGTATACATTTTAGGGGTGCCTGGGTGTCCCAGTTAGTTGAGCGTCCGACTCTTGATTTCAGCTCAGGTCATGATGCTAGGATTGTAGGATTGAGCTCTCTATTGGTCTCCACTCTGAGTGTGGAGCTTGCTTAAGATTCTCTGTCTCTCTCTCTCTAAGAAAATAAAAATGTATATATTTTATTTCATCCAATAGTTCTATTTTAAAGAAATGTTAGAAACATTCAGATGTGTGCAAAAGTTATATTGAAGTATTCTTATTGCACCATTGTTTGAGAAAAATTTTTGAAATGTCATAATTAACATGGCATCAACCGATGTATGACACTAAAAAAGCTCCTCAATGAAAGGATCTCTTAGCAAGAAAACTTAGTTGAAGATCCCGTCTATGGTTTTTTAAAAGTCCAAAAGTAAAACTGTATTAGTAAAGTCCAGAAAGTTACATATCTAATTGTAAGCTCTGAACGGGAATTGGGGGGAACGATGGTGGGTGAGTTTCACTTTTTATATTCTCTACTTTGAATGTTTTATAGCCATTGTGTATTATGTATTTTATAATTGAGAATTTGTAATGACTTTGTAGATATATTTTTAATGGCTATTATATTCCATTGTGCTATAGTTGTTAACCTGACTTAGTACCTATTATATGTAATCCTCTTAATACTCTGAAGCTAGGAATTCTTATCCTCATTTTACAGATGAAGAGTATGAGGTGTTAAGCAAGGTGAAGTGATTGCTTATAATTCCCACAACCAGGCATTGATGGAACTGGGGTTTGAAACCTGATCTATTTGCTTATATGTGCCATCCCCTTTCCAAGAGCTATACAATGTTGAATGGTTTTCAGATTTCAAAACAAGCTTTACATTTAAAGATGGAAGAATATTCTAGTTAATTTGGTATTTTGTGTAAAGCCATAACACACCTACCAGAGTTAATATCTTGCCAGATATTAATTTAGAAAGTAAAAATTAAGATGTATACTGTACTCTTACATGGCACGCATATGCAAAGTGTGGAAGTGTAGGATTTTCTTTTTTTCTTTTCTTTTTTTTTTTTTTGCTGTTGTTTTTGGATAGTTCAGGATTATCAGGTTCATTTCTTCCCTTGGACCATTCTATTACCAGGAAGGATTGCTTAAATGATTGCTATTACAGTATTCTCCCTGCCCCCTCACCTTATCCATGGGGGACATATTCCAAGACTCGCACTGGATGCCTGAAACTGCAGACAGTACTGACCCCATATATACTGGTTTTTTTTTCCTGTACATACCTGTGATAAAGCTTAGTTTATAAATTAGGCACAGTAAGAGATTAACAATAACTAATAATAAAATAGAATAATTATAAGAATATACTGTAATAAAAGTTACATGAATATGGTTTCTCTGAAAATAACTTACTGTACTGTATTCAGTCTTCATCTTGTCATGATATGAGATGATAAAATGCCTATGTGATGAGATGAAGTGAGGTGAATGACTAGGCAATGTGACATAGTCATCATAATGTAGCCTTAGGCTACTGTTGACTATCTGACAGTACCTCAGAAGAAGGATCATCTTTCAGATTGCTCTTGTCTGTGGGTACCAAAAACCATGGAGAATGAAACTGCAGATACTGGGGGACTGCTGTATGTTCTTTTGTGTTTTGGACTCCTTTTACCTTTGACAGATATGCTTCCTTTTTCCTCTGAATTGGGATAACATAGAGACTGTAGATTGAAGGCTGATTTTTAAGTCCCAAACAATTCAGAATCTTGATGGGTGCAATACATTGCAGCTTTTGTTAATACATAGTGTGTGATGCTTTGTTATTACAAATAAGAGAATCTTGCAGGTTTTTGAGGGGTTAGACATAATATGCTAGGTGTTAAGTAATAATAACTATCATTACTTACACTCCCTATTAAAATTTTAAAACTTCATTTTTCTCAAATGTAAAATTCTCTAAAAATGTAACTTGTTGACATGGTTTGCTTTCTCCTACATCTTCCTTTTGAAATGTAAGTTTTTATAACAGTGGTCTTCATAGACATTTTGGTTCATGTCTCTTCAGTTTTTAGACTGCTTTTTGAATCAATTCTTTTGTTATCCACGCCTGTGCAACAAATACATGTATTCACTTGCATGTGGTTAAGAACCTGGATTTAGAGGACCTAGAGCTCTTAACAGATCAAATTAATCTCAGTTTATGGATCTGTAAATTGGGGATTATGATCATCTACCTCCTAGATTTCAGGTATAAACTAACAGGTCATGAAACATTTAGGTTTAATGCTGATCATGTTGCAAGTACGTAATGGAAGCTATTTTTTTTTTAATTTTTTTTTTCAACATTTATTTATTTTTTGGGACAGAGAGAGACAGAGCATGAACAGGGGAGGGGCAGAGAGAGAGGGAGACACAGAATCGGAAACAGGCTCCAGGCTCTGAGCCATCAGCCCAGAGCCCGACGCGGGGCTCGAACTCACAGACCGCGAAATTGTGACCTAGCTGAAGTCGGACGCTTAACCGACTGCGCCATCCAGGCGCCCCTATGGAAGCTATTTTTGAAGACAGTTGTCAGCACATAACTACATGATATTCCCTTTTATATTTGCTTTCTTTTAAGACCATATATACATTATTTTGCACAAACCTATACATACTGTCACACAGTTTTTTTGTGCATTCTTCTTTCTCTTGGGTCATCTTCCTACAGTCTTCCTACAATCCTGTATGTATTTTATCTTCATATTATATTGACACATTGGGGGTATTTTTTTAATATGAAATTTATTATCAAATTGGTTTCTATACAACACCCAGTGCTCATCCCAAAAGGTGCCCTCCTCAATACCTATCACCCACCCTCCCCTCCTCCCACCCCCCATCAACCCTCAGTTCTCAGTTTTTAAGAGTCTCTTATGCTTTGGCTCTCTCCCTCTCTAACCTCATAGAGGGTATTTTTAAGGGTACTTTTGTCATTGAATTACAAAGGCAGGACACTTTTGCATCTAAATTTTCTTATTTAATATTTTGTTAAAATTCGCTAAATCGCTGTATAGCTATGTCATTCTTTTAAAGGTTACACAGTATTCCATAGTTTGTATGTTCTGTAATTTATACAACTATTTCCCTATTAATGCATGCTCTTTTTTTTTTCCTGTTAACAGTGATTGGTACATTAAGCAATCTTGTACTTTTACCCTTACTTACTGATAGTTTTGATTCTGTGAAAGAGTCCCAGTAATAATCCGTGTTACTTTAATTGGCCCTTACTTTATGAGTAGTGAATTTGAGCATCTTTTTTGGGCTGTTAGGATTTGCTCTTGTGAATTGTCTGTTCGTTTGCCTGTTTTTTTCTTAGTTTAGTGTTTTTCTGCTATAAAAGCTCTGTTGGAGATAATAGCCCTTTGTCATCTGTTAATTTTTTTCCAAATCTTCATGTTGTTTTGTTTATTGTGTTTATGTACATACTTGTTTTCAGAAATGGTTCAGAAAAAGTGTGGAAAAGGGGCGCCTGGGTGGCGCAGTCGGTTAAGCGTCCGACTTCAACCAGGTCACGATCTCACGGTCTGTGAGTTCGAGCCCCGCGTCGGGCTCTGGGCTGATGGCTCAGAGCCTGGAGCCTGTTTCCGATTCTGTGTCTCCCTCTCTCTCTGCCCCTCGCCCGTTCATGCTCTGTCTCTCTCTGTCCCAAAAATAAATAAACGTTGGGAAAAAAAAAAAAGTGTGGAATGGCTTTTAGGAAAAGTGTTGAATATCATGTTTTGGTCTTTATGAAAAATGACTGTGTATGTGGTATCTTTTCTCATGATAAGTTTTTAGTGACTCAGTTAATCCAATGATGTGGGCCAGTTGTAAATATGAACAGTGGCTAGTGAACTGCAAATGTAGGGGAAGTTCTCCAAGAAGGCTTATTGAATTGTTAAAAGCCATTTGTTTTGGTGAAGGTCTAGTACACTGGTTTTCAAACTTGACCATGTAGCAGAGTCACTTTATTAAAACATAGATTGGTCTCCATCCCCTGCTCACACTCCTTTACCTCTTTCCCCCTCCAGTTTTTGATTCAGTAGACCTAGGACAGGGCCCGGTAATGTGCATTGTTAACAAATTTCTAGGTGATACTAAGGCTGCTGATCCAGGGACCACACTTTGAAAACCACTGGTCTAGTCTGTCCTATTGAGTAAAGCTACAAAATCTTACTGAATTCTTACAGTTTCATCTTAAAGAACATCAAGCTTTTTCCTGATGTCTGAATACTTATTCTTTAGCAAATCCCATCTAGTGACGTGGTGTCAAATATGCCTTTATGGCATGGTTGATACAATAGTTATTTATTGGGTGTCTGCTTAATTGCTAGGATCATATGATAACACTAT
Source organism: Herpailurus yagouaroundi (assembly GCF_014898765.1). Lineage (NCBI taxonomy): Eukaryota > Metazoa > Chordata > Mammalia > Carnivora > Felidae > Herpailurus > Herpailurus yagouaroundi. Next base: position 534,852 of record NW_024420031.1, on the reverse strand, counting down.
AGGATAGATGAGGATAATGACATTCAGAAGTTATATTATTTTCGGGAAAAGCCTATAGGCTCTTAATCCCTGATAAAGTGTGAAATGCATTATTTGCTGTTACTGTCTTAGGTGTTTGGGGTTGTTATAGCATGGTTTTTATTCCAAACCTGGGTGTCGGCCTGAGACCTGGCTCTTGAATCCACACCCAAACCTTCCAGTTGACACCATTCAAGAAGTATATAGCCAGCCCTGTGCTGGATAAAACATGTTCTGTTCTTTATAAAGGTCACGTAGTAGTTGAAAAAGCAGGTATATGTGTATAATAAAAAGGACAAAGAACTAGTTGCTCTGAGTAGTACTAATAAGTACCCTAGAATTTCAAACATTCCATAGATTTACCTTGTTGGCTGCACAAGAAACTTCCTCATAATAAAATATATATGCTTGATATTTTTAAAAAATTCAGAAATCTACAGAAGATAATTTATCATGATCATGTATCCTTAGTATTTTGGTAGATTTTCTTGGACTTTATTTTATATATATTTCTTTACATAGCTGAACACATGGTATATATAATTTTATAACTTCATTTAATATACTAGCATTGGTGTTTTCCCTTGTTAATTTTGCATAATTTTGTAAGAAATGTTTCTTTGTGTTTAATATAATGGTAATATGAATGTCACATTATCACAGACTTTCATGAATCAGATTTGACTTGGCACATGGTCTTTTAAGGATTCCAGCTTATTAGGGCAAGTCATTGGTGCTTGATTTTTATTAATTACAAAACATGGGAAGAAAGATTCTGTGATGACATGAATAGTGGAAGTAATACTAAAACAATTGTGACAACAGAAGAACAAAAGGAAAATAATTGTGAAGGTGTACAGCTTTTCAAGCTTATTCTGCCTTGCAGAATAATTCCTTCAAGCCAATAATTCCTTGGCTTGAATCTCCGTCTCTTCTATGTGGCATCAAATGAAGATGTATTAAAAAGTGGAGTGTTCAAAGTATGAAGGTAAAAGCATTCAGAGAAAGTATAACTCCATCTTCTTTTGTTGTTTGGGTGGGCAAGGTCTTTTTGGGGATGAAACTAATACCATCAGAGAAAAAATTGATATTAAGGTACGGTTTTATATCTTCTGTAAGTGAATACTTTAAATACTGTGAAGTTATGCCATCATACGATTCTCTCTGTTTACATAACATTGCTCTTATTTGTTTGGGTTATTTTCAATACTTTTCTATTGTAAATAATGCCACAGTGAATATCTTTAATGCATCAGTATGTGGTAACAGATGCTTTTATTAAGTTCTTAATGTTGGACCTTCTAATTTACACATTCTTGTCTCATTTAATCTTGAGAAAGATGCTACAAGCATCATTTTCTCAATTCTTTTTAACAGGAATGGTTCATTTTTTTACTGTATATTTTAATGTTTATTTTTGAGAGGGGGGAGGGGCATAGAGAGAGGGAGACAGATGATCTGAAGTGGGCTCTGAGCTGACAGCAGAGAGGCTGATGCAGGACTCAAACTCAAACTGCAAGATCACAACCTCAGCCAAAGTCAGATGCTCAACCAACTGAACCACCCAGGCGTGCTGCATCATTTTCTCAATTTTATACATAGATTGAGGTAAAGATCAGAAAAATCTAGTAACTTGTTCTGACTGTCGAAGATGAACATCATAATAGCCAGCTGCCTTAAATCTTTCCCTTTTCACTGGTTCCTGCTATCTATATGTACCTTTGAAAAAGAAAGCAAGGGGCGCCTGGGTGGCGCGGTCAGTTAAGCGTCCAATTTCAGCCAGGTCACGATCTCACGGTCCATGAGTTCGAGCCCCGCGTCAGGCTCTGGGCTGATGGCTCAGAGCCTGGACCCTGTTTCTGATTCTGTGTCTCCCTCTCTCTCTGCCCCTCCCCCATTCATGCTCTGTCTCTCTCTGTCCCAAAAAATAAATAAACGTTGAAAAAAAAAATAAATAGAGAAAGCAAGAACTTCTATTTTCCGGGGGGGGGGGGGGGGCGGTCCCGCTAAGCGAAAGGCATATCTATTTTTGTTGATTTTTTTTTTTCAAAGAACCAGATTTGGTTTACTTATATTTTCTGTTTCATTTATTTCTGCTCTAAGTTTTACTATTCTTTCTGTTTGCTGTGGGTCTAGTTCACTCTTTTTTTCCCTAGTTCCTTAAGGTGAAAGGTTAGTAATTTTAGATATATTTTTTTTTAATGTGGGCAATTATAGCTGTGAATTTCCTTGTAAGCACTGCTTTCAGGGTATCCTATAAGTTATAGTATGTCATGTTTTTATTTTCATTCATTTTGGGGAATTTTCTAATTTCTTTCCATTGTTCTGGAGAAGATACCTTTATATGATTTTATTCTTTCTAAATTTCTTGAAGCTTGTTTTGTGGTCTATCTGGGAGAATGTTTTACTTGTACATCAGAAGAAACGTGTGTTCTGTTGTGTGGATTATTATATCTGTTAGGTCTAGTTCGTCTTCTATTTTCTTGTTCATCTTTTGTCTAGTTATAAATGTTTGCCTTGTGGGTTAGACTAACATCTTGATTTTTGAGAAGTTACTTTGAATTAATACCAACTTAGTTTTGGGGAGCCTGGGTGGTTCAGTCAGTTAAGCGTCTCTTGGTTTCGGCTCAGGTTATGATCTCACTGTCTGAGAGATCGAGCCCAGTGTTGACATCTTAGAACCTGCTTGGGATCCTCTATCTCCCGCTCTCTCTGCCCCTTCCCCACTTGCACTCTTTCCCTCAAAATAAACATTTTTTTAAATACTTAGTTTTAATAGCACACAAAAACTTTGCTCCTGTGTAGCTGTTTCCCCCACTTTGTATTGTTGTTGCCACAAATTACATCTATGCGTTGTGTGCCTATCAACATAAATGTATAATTACTCTTTTATATAGTTGTCTTTTCAAGCACACGAAACAAGAGGAGTTATAAAACTAAAAATACATCAGTGCTTTTATAATTTACCTATGTAGTTACCTTACTGGTGTCTTTTATTTTTTCATATGGAGTCAAGTTACTGTCTTACGCCCTTTCATTTCAACCTGAAGGACTCCAGTTAGCATTTCTTGAATCACGTGTGCCAGCAACAAGCTCCCTCAGCTTTTATCTGGGAATGTCTTAATTTCTCCTACATTTTTGAAGGATAATTGTGCCAGGTCCAGAATTCTTGACTGGCAGTTCTACTCTTCTAGGACTTTGTGTCTTCCCACTGTACTCTGACATCTGTGGTTTCTGATGAAAAATTAGCTATTGATGTTATTGAGGATGCCTGGTACTTGACAAGTCCTTATTCTCTTGAACTGGGATTTATAGGTCAAGTCTTTGGTCAAATATGATATGATTTTGGCCATTATTTCTTTAATTTCTCTGCTCCTCTTACTCCTTTCATTCTGGGACTCTCATTATGCATATGTTGGTACACTCGATGGAGTCCCCACATAACTCTTAGACTATACTTTTAATTTTCTTTCTTTCCACTCTTTCAACTGGGTAATGCAATTGACCTAGCTTCAGATTTATTGATTTTTTTTCACCTTCCAGAATTTATTTTTCAAATCTGTTTGTCTCAGAATTTTTACAAAAGTAATACATGTTTAGTGTTAAAAATTAAGAAAACACAGAAAATTGTAAAGAAGAAAATAACAAATAATCCTCAGTCATCATCATGTAGAAAAAATAACTGATAACGTTGTGTTTCATATGCTGCTTTTCCCCCACATAACCCATGGTATTTTCCCACACGAATTAAATATTCTTTGAAAATGTAATTTTTAAAATAGAACTACCATATGATCCAGTAATCACACTATTGGGTATTTATCGAAAGAATATGAAAACACTTAATTTGAAAGGATATATATACACCTTTATGCTTATTGCAGCATTATTTACAACAGCCTAATGATGAAAGTAGCATGTGTCCATCAATAGATGAATAAATAAAGATAGGTGTGTGTGTGTGTGTGTGTGTGTGTGTGTGTGTGTGTGTGTGTGTAATGGAATAATACTCAGCCGTAAAAAAAATGAAATCTTGCCATTTGCAACAACGTGGATGGAGCTACAGCGTATAATGCTAAGTGAAATAAATCAGATAAAGACAAATACCATATGATTTCACTCATTTGGAATTTAAGAAACAAAACAGATGAGCAAAGGGAAAACCAAAGAACAGATGGTTGCTGGGGCGGGGGCGAAGGGATGGGTGAAATAGCTGAAGGAGATTACACTCCTTGATGAGCACAGAGTAATATATGGGATTATTGAATCTGTATTGTGTACTTGAAAGTAATTTAGCAATTATGTATGTCAACTATACTAGAAGTAAAATAAAAATGCATAAATAAAATATGTGTTGGCTTAAAGATTAAAAAAATAATTTCATTTCAGTATTTGACTGGACATTAGTCTTGGCTTCTAAACTGCCCTCCTTGTCCTCTTGAGTTTTCTATAACTGCCCTTCTATGTCTGCTTGGCCGGTACCTCCTCCTGTGCTCAGCCTCTGTCACCTGCTGTAGTTACCATTTTTTGTGGTGAGAACATTTAATATTTACTCTCAGCAACTGACAAGTATATTGTCAACTATATTGACAAGTATATTGTCAACTATATTGACAAGTATATTGTCGGTATTGTTAACTATAGTTACCATGCTGTACATTAGATCCCCAGATCTTCTTATCATATATAACTGGAAGTTTACACTCTTTGACCAACATCTTCCCATTTGCCCCAAGCCCCAGCCCCTGGCAACTACCATTCTGTTTCTAGGAGTTCAGCTTTTTTAGATTCCACATATAAGTGATAGGATACAGTAATTATCTTTCTCTGCCTTATTTCAATTACTGAAATACCCTCAAGGTCCATCCATGTTGTCACAAAAGGCAGGATTTCCTTCTTTCTCCTGGCTGAATATTAGTCCTGTGTTTGTCTGTGTGTGTGTGTGTGTGTGTGTGTGTGTGTGTGTGTGTGTGTGACATCTTTATCCATTCATCCATAGATGAACACTTAGTTTGTCACCATAGGTTGGCTGGTGTGAATGTTGCAGTTAATATAAGAGGGAAGATATCTCTTTGATGTCCTAATACCATCTCTTTTGGATATATGCCCAGAATTGGGATTGCTGGATCATATAGTAGTTCTATTTTTAATTTTTTGAGGATAGCATTTCACTAGGAACTGTACCAACAGTGCATGAGGGTCTCCTTTTCTCCAAATCTTAGCCAATACTTATTTCTTAACTGTATTTTGATTCTAACAGGCATGAAGCAGTATTTCATTATGGTTGTGATTTGCATTTCCCTGATGATTAGCAGTATTGAGCACCATTTCAAATACCTGTTGGCCATTTGTATGTCTTTGGGAAAATGTCTAACTCCTGTGCCCATTTTAAAATCATTTTTGTGTGTGTTACTGAGTTGTATGAATTATTTTAGTGTTGTGTCACTTCATTTTGCTTTTGTTTCTTGTGCTTTTTGGTATCCTATCCAAAAAAACTAATAATTATTACCAAGACCAGTGTCAAGGAGCTTTTCCTCTATGTTTTCTTTTTTTTTCCTAATTTTTTTTTTACATTTTGTTTATTTTTGATATACAGAGAGAGAGAGACAGAGCACAAGTGAGGGAGGGGCAGAGAGAGAGAGGGAGACACAGAATCTGAACCAGGCTCCAGGCTCTGAGCTGTCCACACAGAGCCCGATGTGGGGCTCAAACTCACAAACGGTGAGATCATGACCTGAGCCGACGTCAGATGCCTAACTGACTGAGCCACCCAGGCGCCCCTCCTGTATGTTTTCTTTTAGGAGTTTCATGGTTTCAGGTCTCATGTTGAAGTCTTTAATCCATTTCAAGTTCATTTTTTTGAGTGGTATAAGAAAGGAATCTATTTTCTTTTTTCTGCATTTTGTTACCCAGTTTTCCCAGCACCACTTATCAAAGAGTCTATTTTTACCCATTGATTATTCTTGGCTCCCTTTCAAATATTAGTTGACCATATATATGAGGGTTTATTTCTGGGCTCTTGATTCTGTTTTTTTGGTGTATTTGTCTGTGTTTATGTCAATATCATACTGGGTCTTCTTTATTGCTATAGCTTTGTAATAATGTTTGAAATCAGGAAGTATGATACCTCTAGCTTTACAGTTCTTTCTTCCGATTGCTTTAGCTATTTGGGGTCTTTTGTGGTTCCATATAAATTTGAGGATTTTTTTTTCTATTTCTCTGAAAAATGTCATTGGACTTTTGATAGCAATTACATTGAATCTACAGGTGGCTTTGGATTGTATGGATGTTTTTTTTCAATTATTTTTTTAGTGTTTATTTTTGAGACACAGAGCCAGAGACAGAGTGCAAGTGGGGGAGGGGCAGACAGAGGGAGACACAGACTCTGAAGCAAGCTCCAGGCTCTAAGCTATCAGCACAGAGCTTGACATGGGGCTCAAACTCAGGAACCGTGAGATCATGACCTGAGCTAAAAAGTGAAGACGCTTAACCAACTGAGCCACCCAAGCGCCCTGGATTGTATGGATGTTTTAACAGTGTTCTTGGGATTCATGAACACAGGATATCTTTCTATTTGTGTCTTTAATTTCTTTCGTTAGCATTTTAGTTTTCAGTGTACAGTCTTTCGTCTTCCTTAAATTTATTTTTTTTAATGTTTATTTTTGAGAGAGAGAGCGAGCGAGAGCGAGCGGTGGAGGGGGAGGGGCAGAGAGAGGGGGGCAGAGACACAGAATCCGAAGCCAGCTCCAGACTCCAAGCTAGCTGTCCCCACAGAGCCCAACATGGGGCTGGAACTCACTAACCACAAGATCATGACCTGAGCCGAAGTTGGACACCCACCAACTGAGCCACTCAGACGCCCTCATTAAATCTATTTCTAAATATTTTACTGTTTCTGGTGCTGCCTGTTTTCTTTACTTCTTTTTCATATAGTTCATTAATGTTTAGAAATGTGACTGATTTCTATATGTTTATTTTATATTCTGCAGCTTTACTGAATTCTAACAGTTTTTTGGTGGGATTTTTTGGCTTTTTGTATACATAAGATCACATCATTTGCAAATGGAGACCGTTTTATTTCTTGCTTTCCAAATTGGTTGCCTTTTATTTCTTTAATTGCCTAATTGCTCTGCTAGGACTTTTAGTACTGTATTGAATAGGAGTGTTAAGAGTGGGGATCCTTATCGTGTTCAGGATCTTGGAGAGCTTTCATCCTTTTACCATTTGATTTTGATAGTAGCTATGGGCTTGTCACATATGGCCTTTATTATGTTGAGCTGTGTTCCTTTTATATCCCTTTTGTTTTAGTTTTTATCATGAAAGGGCATTGAATTTTTGTCAAATGTTTTTTTCAGCATCTGTTGACCTAATCATATGATTTTTGTCTTTTATTCTGTTATTATGGTGTATCATATTTGTTGACTTGTTTTTGTTGAACTACCCTTGCATCCCAAGGATAGATCCTACTTGAAAATGGTGTATGATCGTTTTGATGTGCTGTGCAATTTGGTTTGCTAGTATTTTGATGACAGTTTTGTGTCTTTGTCCATCAGAGATGGTGGCCTGTAGTTTTCTTCTAGTGTCCTGTTAGGGTAATTCTGGCCTCTTAAAATGAGTTGGAAGTCTGGCCTCTGCAAATTTTTGGTAAGAATTTGAGAAGAATTGGTATTAATTTTTTTTTAAATGTTTGATGAATGTATTAGGGAAACCCATCTGATCCTAGGCTTTTCTGTGTTTTGATTACTGATTTAATATTCCTGCTCATTATTAGTCTGCTTAGATTTTCTATTTCTTCATTATTTACCCTTGGTAAGTTCTCTGTTTCTAGGAATTTACCCAGTTCTTAGAGGTTATCCAATTTGGCCATGTGTTCATAAGTAGTCTCTATTTTTATTATGTTTTTAAATATTCCAGTATAGTTAACATACAATGTTCTATTAGTTTAATGTGTACAGTATAGTGATTCAACAATTCTTTACATTCTCCGTGCTCATTATCATTGTACTCTTAACCCCCACCACCTATTTCACCCATCTCCCCACCCACCTCCTCTCTGGTAACATCTGTTCCCTGTAGTGGAAGAGTCTGTTGGTTTTTCTCTCTCTTTGTATTTTTCCTTTTCTTCTTTGTTTTGTTTCTTAAATTCCATATATTAGAGAAATCATAGGTAGTCTCTTAATAATCCTTTCTATCTCTGTGGCATCCATTGTAATGTGTCTTTCATTTCTGATTTTATTTAAATCTTCACTCTTATTTTCTTAGTCTAGCTAAAGTTTTGTCTATTTTGTTTATCTTCCCCCCACTCCAAAAAACACACCTCTTATTTTTATTGAGCTTTTGTATTGTTGGCTCTTTTTTTTGTCTCTATTTCATTTATATCTGCTGTGATCATTGTTATTTCCATCCTTCTACTAACTTTGGGCTTAGTTTGTTCTTTTTCTAGTTATAAAGTTAGGTTGTATTTGACATCTTTCTCGTTTCTTACTGTAGTCATTTATCCCTGTAAATTTCCTCTTATAGCTTTTTTTGGTTCATCCCATAAGTTTTGATATGTTGTGTTTGCATTTTATTTTTTGCCTCAAGATAGTTTTTAATTTCCCTTTTGATTTCTTTTTTTGACTCCTTGATTTTTCAGGAGTGTATTGTTTAATTTCCACATACTGTGAATTTTTCAGTTTTCCTCCTATTGATTTCTAGTTTCGTACCATTGTGGTTAGGAAAGATACTTGGTATAATTTCAGTCTTCTTAAATTTGCTAAGACTTGTTTCGTGACCCACATAATCTATCTGGGAGAATGTTCTATGTGTGTTTGAGAAAAATGTATATTCTGCTGCTGTTCAGTGAAATGTTCTGTATAGTCCTGGTAGGTCCATTGATCTAAAAAGTATAGTTCAGTAACTCAAAGGGATACATGCACCCAATGTTCCCCAATGTTTATAGCAGCATTATTTACAATAGCCAGATTATTGGCAACAGTCAAGTGTCCATCAACTGATGAATGAATAAAGATGTACGTGTGTGTACACACACACACACACACACACACACACACAGGAATATTACCCAGCCATATAAAAGAGGAAGTCTTGCCATTTGCAACAACATTGGATAGAGCTAGAGAGTATTATGCTAAGCGAAATAAGTCAGAGAAAGACAAATACCATATGATTTCACTTATATGTGGAATTTAAGAAACAAACAAACAAGCAAATGGGAAAAATAGGCAAACCAAGAAACAGACTCCTAACTATAGAGAAAAACTCCCAGAGGGGAGGTGAGTTCGGGGTGGGTTAAATAGGTGATATGGATTAAGGAGTGTACTTGTTGTGATGAGCCACCAGGTGTTGTATGGAAAGTGTTGAATCACTATCATACACCTGAAATTAATATCATACTGTATATTTACTTGAATTTAAATAAAAACTTAAAAAAATGTATAGTTCAAGTCTAACATTTCCTTATATTCTGTCAGGGCAATCTATCCCTCATTGAAAGTAGCGTGTACCATTGTTGAAAGTACCAGTCTACCATTATGTATTGTTATCTGTTTCTCCCTTTAGATGTTAGTATTTGCTTAATATATTTAGGTGTTCGAGTATTGTATGTATATAATTTACAATTGTTATATGCTCTTTGAATTGACCACTTTATAAATAATGACTTTCTTTGTCTCTTGTTACAGGTTTTGAGTAAAAGTCTATTTTGTCTGAAATAAGTATAGCTTACCCATTGGCTCTCCTTTGGTTTCTATTGCATAGAATATCTTTTTCCAACCCTTCACTTTGAGTCTGCATGTACCCTTAAAGGTGAAGTGAGTCTTTTGGAAGCTGCTGGGTCTTGTTTTTTTTTATCCATCTAAGTATTCCATCTGTGCCTTTTGATTGGAAAATCAGTACACCTACATTTAGAGTAATTATTAATGGGCAAAGGCAATGCCATATAATTTTTTCAGGCTGTTTTGTATTTTCCTCGTCCTTTCTTCCTCTCTTGCTAACTTCCTTTGTGAATTGGTTTTCCATAATAATATCCTTTGATTCTTTCTGTTGATCTTTTTTGTATCTAACTAGGTTTTTGTTTCTGGCTACAATGAGTCTTATGTAAACATCTTATAGATATAAAAGTGTATTTTAAGCTGATAACAACTTTGATTGTATACAAATATTCCACCCTTTTACTTCCTCCAAATTCATTTTATGTTTTTAATGTTCAGTTTACCTCTTTTTGTAGTGTATATTCTTTAAGAAATTATTTTAGCTTTTAATATTTTTAATACTTTTATCCTTTAACTTTTATCATCTATGGATGATTCTTTAAGACCGTGTTCTTCTGGGGCTCCTTAGACTGGCTGCAGCTGGTTCACAGGCTACTGCAGGGTCTATAGCTGAGACCAAGGTCTGTAGGTCTATTACCCAACAGGTGGTGAGACTCCTCCCCCATCCCTTGGCTTATGGGGCTAGGTTTCCCAACTCCAACAGAGGCACTTATGTCCATGGATGGATGCCAAATTGTTGTTGCATGGTGGCAGTGAGGTCTTATTTGGCCTTATTTGGATGCTGACATCACTGCTCATGTTCATGTTCCTGTAATTTTTTTTCCCCTTTATGTGTTTCACAGTGTCTCATTTCTTTGCACACCTCATAGTTTTTTTTGTTGGATAATGGATATTATTTTTTAATATTTATAATTTTTTATATTTTTATATTTTTAATATATAATTTTAAAAATATTTTTAATATTAATATTTTTAATATATTATTATTTTTAATGTTAATATTTTACATTATTTTAATATTTTAAAAATATTTTTAATATTATAATGTGGCTGCTCTGGAAATCAAATTCTCACTCTTTCCTAGGGCTTGTTATGGTTTGTTGTTGTTTAGTTAGACTTTTCTGAAGTGATTTCATAACTTTTTGTGTGGTCATTGAAGTCTGTTCTCTTAGTTTAGTGGTCAGCTAGTGGTTTGCCTTAGACTCCTGGAACAAAAAATACATATTTTTCCCAGTCTTTGTAGGTGGGTTCTGTGTGTACGTTGGTATCTTTAGTGGCAATACTCAATATCTTCAGTACTTAACCAGGATGTTTATAATTCTGCCTTAGCCTTTACTTCTGACTTGCACAGAGCCTGATGCTCATCCAGAGGTGTGGAACTTAGGGCCTTCTCAGGTATTTTCTACGAATGTGCTTAGTTAGCCTCAGGCACACACATGGCCTTCTAGATTCCCAGGAATCTGTGGAACTTTTCCAAGTCCTTATTCTCCAAAGCATCTTATTCCCCAGCCTTTTTCCCCAAGCTTTTCACTTTGTCTGTTGTTTTATCCAATTGTATTGTATGCCTTGTCCCAGGAAGTGAGGACTAATGCCTTTGCCTTTGAAGGATTTCAATAAATGCTCACCCCACCCTTGATAGCATCCGAATCAGACTAAAATAAAAATGTTTGATATCAAACACATTGAAAATGCAAGCTAGTTTATTAAGCAAGACTATATGGTCAGAGGTTTGGATTTGAAAGCCAATAATAGTGTACAATTTAGTCATTCTCCCCCAGTACCTTAGGGGCTAGTACTTGATGAGTTTTTAGACTTTGTGGAGGCAGAGTATATTTGGAGTAAGCAACATACAGTCTTCTGCTTTGCAACTTGGCAACCATGTCAAAAAGGAACTGTACAGGGGCTCCTGGGTGGCTCAGTAGATTGAGTGTTCGACTCTTGATTTCAGCTCAGGTCATGATCTCATGGTTTGCAAGATCGAGTCCTATCCTGGAGCCTCCTTGGGATTCTCTTTCTGCACCACCGCACCCCCGGCTCAAAATAAATAAACTTTAAAAAAAAAAAAAAGGAGATATAGAGCATGTGATTCCTCAGTCTAGTGAGGGAGGTGAAAATGTATTTGGAAAGCAGAATACTGAAGGCCTGATGAGATAAGACTTACCTGTCAGCAAGTATGACTGCAAACATGCACAGTTCGATTATTTGCAATAGTTGCTTATGTTCTTCCCAGTCGCTATTTGATCTCATTGGAGAAATTACCTTTAGCCAGATCATCTTGCCTTGAGTCTTTTTTTTTAATGTTTGTTTATTTTTGAGAGAAAGAGCACAAGCAGGGGAGGGGCAGAGAGAGAAAGGAGAGACACAGAATCTGAAGCAGGCTCCAGGCTCTGAGCTGTCAGCACAGAGCCCAACGCAGGACTCAAACTCAGAAACTGAGATTAAGACCTGAGCTAAGGTCAGTCAGACCTTAACCTGACTGAGCCACCCAGGCGCCCCTTGCCTTGAGTCTTTAGTCCTTGCTTCTGTTTCTTCCTTCTCTTTGTTGGACTTTCACATTGGCTGTCTCCTTGACGCTGTGTTTCAAGCAGCCACATACTCTTTTTAAGTATTTTATATACAAGGCTACCTTAAACACTATTTTAACACTGTCTTTTTCCTTTGTTAAGAGCTGGGGTGGAAAGGAGAATGGCTTTGGACTTGCAGAATGTTGCAGAGACTTGCATATGATGGTAAGTAATTCTTGGATATGGGTATCTTGGCAGAGCTATTATTTTGAGCCTTACTTTACAATGAATATATGGAATATTAAGTTGCCACTTCAGATCAAGATCTTTGAGGAACCTGACATCAGTTAAGACAGAACACACCTTATCTAGGTGTTTGGGCCCTCATTGTGTTGGCATTTGGAAGAATTTCAGAAACATGGTGTATGTTCATACCCAGGTCTTAAGTAGAATGCTGCATTTGGTGAATCAGTTTGAAAGTGATGAGAAATCCTAGAAAGTGCATTTGCTTGCATTCTTTCACTGTAACTGTTGGAACTCTGGGCAGTGTGGTGCAGTTTTTAAGAATGGATGCTTGAGGGGCGCCTGGATGGCTCAGTCAGTTAAACATCTGACTTCAGCTCAGGTCATGATATCATGGTTTGGAGTCCGAGCCCCGCATCGGGCTATCTGTTTTCAGCATAGAGCCTGCTTTGGATCCTCTGTCCCTCTTTCTCCGCCCCTCCCGTTTGCTTACTTGTGTGTGCTCACACACTCTCTTGCTCTCTCACTCTCTCTCAAAATAAAATAAACTTTAAAAAATTTTAAACACACAGACAAAAAAAAGAATGGACACTGGGAACAGTTCTGCCACGAGAGTTATTGGGACCTTTACAATGTTACATGTGCTTTCCAAGTTTACCACTCATGCCCTTTCCTACCTTTTTATCTGTGCTTAGATTACAAGCTTAGGCCATCATCCTTTCTGCTTTGATATGTTGCTTTGTGATCCCAATTTGGGATCACAATTGGGTGTGTGAAAACAATTTTTTTTTTTTTTAATTTTTTTTTTCAACGTTTATTTATTTTTGGGACAGAAAGAGACAGAGCATGAACGGGGGAGGGGCAGAGAGAGAGGGAGACACAGAATCGGAAACAGGCTCCAGGCTCTGAGCCATCAGCCCAGAGCCCGACGCGGGGCTCGAACTCACAGACCGCGAGATCGTGACCTGGCTGAAGTCGGACGCTTAACCGACTGCGCCACCCAGGCGCCCCCGAAAACAATTCTATGTTAGGAAGCAACTATATTTTTTAGCAGATGTTGCTGCCTTTGTCAGATTGTCGTGTATAGGACAAATAGCTGTGATGAAATGTAGTGATTCTATTTTAGCAAGCCTTTTTCCCCTGGAGGAATGGTTCTTTTTCTGATCAAAGAAAACTACAAATTAGAACAAATTACTTTCCCATCTTAGTTGGTATATTTTCTTTAGTGTGCATTATAGGAATGAATATTGGGTAGTATGGGAAATAAGTGTTACCTAATGAGCAAAGCTACATAAGTCTTAAAGAGTATTCAGTTTGGAATTCTAATTCTGAGAAAATAACATTTCATCTTTAAGTTGGTTAATTCTGAGCCTCCATTTGTGTATCAAGCTTGTTCTTTACCCCTTGGGCAAAACAGTATGATATACTCTACTAGGTTTGTATGATGCCTGTTTTGGGCCCAGCCTTTGTTAAGAAATCACACACATCCTTCTATTTATTGATATTTGGTGTATCAGTGAGACTTTGAAAAGTATGATGTATACTTTGAAAGGAATTAACATATATATACATGTTTCAAAAACTTCTAAGAATTATTGTATACAATAATTCTCCATTTCCAGAGACAACCACTGCGATTGTTTGTTTTGTTTTGTTTTTTAACATTTATTCATGTTTTAAGAGAGCACAAGCGGGGGGGGGGGGGG
>NW_024420031.1:479233-515608 GCF_014898765.1 Herpailurus yagouaroundi | reverse complement strand
CAGGCTCCAGGCTCCGAGCCATCAGCCCAGAGCCCGACGCGGGGCTCGAACTCATGGACCGCGAGATCGTGACCTGAGCTGAAGTCGGACGCTCAACCGACTGAGCCACCCAGGCGCCCCTGTTTTTGCTTTTTTAGAGTTAAAGAGGATTTGTTGCTAGGGTCTGGTTCATAGTGACTTGGTATTTACCTGTGCAGAAAGCATTTTGATATCATAGGAAGTGGTGTAGAATGATATGAAAGGGACTATTTGAAGAATTAAGAAGGTACACCAGTGAGGCATAGTTTGAATAAAATACTTCCAGAGGTGGTGATGTACACTAAAATTTCCAAGAGAATGTTCTTTTCCCTTCTCGAGCTGGTACCTAGACTCTTATATTTGTTCTCCATCCTTTCTTGGATTCTTCTTCATTATTGGTTGGTGGACTTGCCTCTCTTTTCCCTCTTAAGAATAGCTGCAGCCAGAATTGATCTCTTGAAAGAAAGGGCAACTGATAACTTATAAGTAAGAAATATGAAGGCGTTTGGAGCCTTGGGCTTCATCCTCCTGAATGTGTGTGTGTGTGTGTGTGTGTGTGTGTGTGTTAATGTTTATTTATTTATTTTGAGAGAGAGTGTGCACGTGAGCTGTGGGGGGAAGGAGAGAGAGAATCCCAAGCAGTCTTCTTGCTATTAGCATAGAGCCCGATGTGTGGCTCGATCTCACAAACTGAGATCATGACTTGCGCCGAACTCAAGAGTCACTTAACCAGTTGATCCACCCAGGCGCCCCTGATTCTGTGTCTTCTAAGACATCTGAACTCTGCTAAGAAAGGAGTAAAGGTAGTGTAGCTGCTGTGACTATACTGCTTATTCTGCTGCTACGATGATTTGGACAAGTGGTTAGGACTTGGAAGGAAGAGTGGGGGAGAAGATGGTATCTAATTCTTTCATGTGCTTTATACACAGAAATACCCACCCAGTGCAACTACACTACACTTTGAATTCTATGCAGACCCTGGGGCCGAGGTCAAAATCGAGAAAAGGGTAAGTCTCATGATAGACTTGTTCTGATAGAGTCTATCATGTACTGTAACTGGGGTTGACTTTTTCTAGGACTCCTCAGTTAAATGAGGGAATGGTTTTGAGCTACATTCCTGCCCTCCCAATTTAAATACATCTACCAGTTTCTCAGGAATAAGTGTTATTGTATGCCCTGCTCTGGTAGGTTTGGATCTTACTTATGTTGGAGCTGCCGAAAGATAGGACTCCTCTATGGTGTGTTGCCATGACGTGCATTTTTCTTCATTTCAGTTGGGAATTCCAACATGCAGTTTAAGTCTGGATAGTTATCACTCAACTTTCTCTACTTAAGCCAGTTTGCAAGAAGTCTATATATTGCTTACAGGGTACTGCTTCAATTATGTGATCATTCCATATTTGAGGAAATACTAAAATTATTTTTGTTTAGAAGTAGCTTAGTGAATAAGACCTTCTTTTTGATCTATAGCATAATGAATAATCCTTATAGATTAATGACTCCTTGAAAACAGTTGTAATGCATATTTGGAGAGTGAAGCCATTTTCATGGATTTTGTCTTTGCTATGAATACATGATCTGTAGGATAAGGAAGAGAAAAAGACAAAAAAAATACAAATACAGAAAACACTGGTGGTTGCCAGAGTGGAGGTGGGTGGAAGGGTAGGTGAAGTAAATAAAGGAGATAAAGAGTACTGTGATCAGCACTAAGTAATGTGTAGAAATGCTAAATCCTTATACTGTACACTTGAAACGCTGTATGTAAGTTATACTTCAATTTAAAAGTGACAAACTTTTTTTTAAGGAATGAGGAAGAATATGAAATGTGTCTGTGCATTATATTTTGATACTATTATCTTCAAAGAAGCTTTCTTGAAAATATTCTATATATAAAATGGATATTTTGGGGCATTCTAAAGTTGCTTTGACTTTAAGAGCATTCAGTTAGGCTTCAGCCTAGGGTGGCATCTTGGTTTTCAGACGACTCTCTTGCAGTCTTATGGCAGGGCAAGCTGAGGTATTACAGTGACTCCTAATAACTCTCCTATCTTAAATTTCAGACGACTAGTAACACACTACATTATATTCACATAGAACAACTTGACAAGGTAAGAGGAATTTTTTACTATTGGCTAGTTTCCTAACATTCAGTTTACTTTTTGTTCCTAACCATTTTTTTTTCTAATGTAGATTTCAGAAAGCCCTTCTGAAATCATGGAATCTCTTACCAAAATGTACAGCATTCCTAAGGATAAACAGGTATGGTGGGTCCTAATAATTATCTAAAGGGTGTGGTTGTTATCCATATAGATTAATGATGTGTGCTGGGCTCAGAGACAGTATATCAGAAAGGATCATGGGTAAATTAGTTAGCCTCAGTGAGCCTTAGTTTCCTCATCTTTTATGAGGCCGACACCTACTAACTTCCTAGGTCCTTATGAGAGTTTGGGTAAAACATAAGCTGCCTTACCCACCATGTGAATCTAATAAGTGTTAGTAGCTTAACACTTTGCATGCCAAAGAAGAAAACATTTAGTTGTGTTATTTTTTTCTGTTCATTGTTATAGTAATAAAATATTTGATTTGATTAATTACAATCTGAACTTTTGCCAAATGTCTTCAGTTTGTTTCCTGTCAGTATAGTGATAGTTCTTGGCTTATGTTAGGATATTAGGAGTCTCTGAGCCTGTGTTTTGTGGCACTCATTTTGTCAGCTAGCCTCAGAGTGGAATTGTTCTGTTTGACACCTTAACAAACAGCAACAATAAACCATTTAACAAATATCCCAAGAGGTAAGATTTAACCTTCAGAAAGTATAGTCCCCTTTTTCATTGATTGCTAATTTAGGTCTTGTATCTTTACAGATGCTGTTATTTACACACATACGGCTGGCCCATGGTTTTTCTAATCACAGGAAGCGATTACAAGCTGTTCAAGCCAGGTTGCATGCTATATCTATATTAGGTAAGAGAATAGCACTGTAATTAATAGGCCCTGATTTGGCAATTTAGAGATAAATTCCTTTGAGCTTCATCTGTCCTTGATGCTGTGAGGCTTATATTGTAGTTACTTTAAGTGGCAAGTTAAATTGTAAAATTGCCAGCATTTCTAATGTTCACCATATTCATCATTCTTCAGCTCCTTAATGTTGTATTAGAAAAAGGATATAATACTTACAGACATATCACATGGGTTTAGTCTTGATTTTTGGCCTTTTCTTGTTTTGATGGGTGTTCAGGTAGCCCTCTCCCCTGGCCCCTAGTCTTCCTCTTGCCATTTCATCTTCCTCTTCTGTCCCTTCAGTGGTATAATTTTAAGTCAGAAGGTATTTGTTAAGAAGTCAATACTGTGCATTTTACTTTTACTGTAGAGTGGTAGAGTGGAAAGGACACTGGTTTTGGAATGAGTCCTGGGCTCTCATCCAGATTCTGCAAATGATTAGCTTATGGGTTATGCTTTTGGCCTCAGTTTCTTCATTTAATACTGGGACAACACTTCCCTTATAGGCTGATATAAGGATTAAATGAAAACCTATAAAGCACCTAGCATGCCAGACACATAGAAGGTATAAAATGATAGCTGCTGTTAATATTACCAGCCTTAGTATGTTATTGTCTGCTCTTTTAAACTATGAGTTCCTTGAAGTGAAATTCCTGCTTTTCACTTTGTATTCAACACCTAGCATAACTTCTGGCACATTGGTGGGTATGTTTTTGGTAAACTAAATGAATTATGTTCTAATCCCATTGGTTTGCACTTTAGGAGACTATGTCTACTGTTACTTCTGTGAGGGATTCTTTGAAAGTGGATTATAGATATTCTCAGCTTTTATTCCACAGTGACATACAAGTTTCTGACTTAGTCTATAGTTGTCCAAAATTCTTTTCTTTACAGCCTATAAAGTGTTGCCAGTGAAAAACAGAAGCACATGAAGAGACTAAAATGGAAGTCTATCTCCAGTGTACAATAGTTGTTATATCAAGTAGTGATGTTCTAAAAAACATTAACTCTTCACATTCTTTTCATACTTCCATTTCCCCAAAATCCTTGCTCATGACAACCGATGCTAATAATAGGAGAATCTGTCACTTTGGAGGGTATTTAGGGCTTATCACTATATTTGATCAGTCCTCTAGAATTCAGTGATTCTGTCCTCCAGTGCTGGTTGGAAGGGAATCTTTTCTTAGAACCAGTAGGTGCCAAAAGGTTTGTCATTGGGCAGTGGCTTGACCACTGCCTTCTTGCCTAAAGTGTTTATTTCTCCTTTTGCAGTGTATTCCAATGCCTTGCAGGAGTCTGCAAACAGTATCTTGTATAATGGGTTGATAGAGGAGTTGGTAGATGTCCTTCAGATAACAGATAAGCAGCTTATGGTAAGTATTAATATTCTCCTGTGTGTGTCAGGCTTGTGTGTATTTATTTTCCTTTTGGTTTTTCCTAGGGGTTGAGAATGAATCCCAAGAGGGAAGCTTGGCTCTTTTACTTCTTCTTCTTTGGATATTTACCTACAGAGTTAACAAGTGCTGGATTTTCAGTGTTCTCAACAGACCTCCATCTCCCCTAAACAGTCAACAGTAGAATGAGTTAAATTTTGGAATATTGTATATTAGCAACTTGGCTCACATCCAATGTTTAACACATCCCATGTTTGCCTTCTACTTTCTTAGGAGATTAAAGCCGCGTCTTTACGAACATTAACATCAATTGTCCATTTGGAGAGAACTCCCAAACTCAGCAGTATTATTGACTGTACTGGAACTGCCTCTTACCATGGATTTTTGCCTGTACTTGTGCGGAACTGCATCCAGGCCATGATTGGTAAGTCTTGATGATTGTTATTTTAGGCAGCAAGAACTTTACCCTTTTGCTCGTGAGTCTTTGTTTAACATCTTGCCAGCTTAACATCACATTCTCAGCTTGCTCTTTTTCTGTCTCTCCCAACTTCCCTTATAGATCCTTCCATGGATCCATACCCTCACCAGTTTGCCACTGCTCTCTTCTCTTTTTTATACCATCTGGCCAGCTATGATGCAGGTGGTGAAGCCTTGGTCTCCTGTGGAATGATGGAAGCCTTATTGAAGGTGCTCTACTTTTTTAAAAAAATAACATTTGTGGGGAAATGAACTAAGAGCAAGTATAGAATTACAAGTTTGGAATGGTTCACAGTGAGAGCAAACAGCATAAGAAAGCTTACCCAGAAAACGTTATCCTTAATTTTTCTAGTTTGGCATTCTAGTTATCTGTCTCATTAATAACTTTTAAGAGCAGCCATCTCCATTATTAAGAATTGATCAAAGTCCAGCATGGTGTGATAGAAGACCCTAGGTACGAGTCAAGACTAGCTACATCTTCTGATGACCTTAGGCTGTCACCCTAAAGAAAATGTATGTAAAGGTACTTTGTAAATTGTGCTGTTAAGGTAATAGGCTTTAGTGTGTGCTGGGCACTAGACACCAGCTTTTTTTCTCCCTGAGTATTTTATTTAATCCTGAAAGGTAATTTAGGTCCGCATTATCTCTGAAGGATGAGTCCCAGAAGTGATAGACTTGACGAACACCTGTTTTTTCTCCCACACCTCCCCGAGACCCTAGACTGCATGTTTCTAAAAGTATATTCACAGTTCCGTGTTTTTTTTTCAGTTGATTAGCTTTGCCTCCTTTTCTCCTCGATAGGTCATAAAGTTTCTTGGCGATGAACAGGATCAGATAACGTTTGTCACCAGAGCTGTCAGAGTGGTTGACCTCATCACCAACCTGGACATGGCAGCTTTTCAATCCCATAGTGGACTTTCTATCTTCATTTATAGACTTGAGGTATTATTATATAAGGAGCACTTAACATAGACCCTACCCAGTAAGATTTGAGCCTAGGAAGTATCCTAATAACCCCCAAAGAGCCATCTTAGCCCTTTTCTGTTTTTAGAAACCAATTTTGTAATCTGCCTTTGACATTCTTTCATTATAATTATTTTTAATCTCTGATATATATGTAGGATTTTCTTACTACTTTTCCCTTGATTGTAGCATGAAGTAGATTTGTGCCGAAAAGAATGTCCATTTGTGATCAAGCCAAAGATCCAGAGACCTAGTACTACACAAGAAGGAGAAGAAATGGAAACAGATATGGATGGTAATGAACACTTATTAAGTCAATATATTTGTGCTTGGCATTTTCCTATCATCCAACCCTAATTTTCATTCTTCCTTCTTATAAATTCTAAAGTGCACAACTGATTTGATTATGTATTTGTATAAATACAAAACAGTATTTTTCTATATAAGTGATTTGTATGTTGTTTTTCATGAGGATAATTGTAAATGGGGGAGGCACAAGTTGTTGGGAATAGAGATGGAAGGTGAAGCAGATGGTAGAGCAGCAGTAGAGCCCCTCTGTTTTATTTCAAGACTTTAATAGGTGTCTTCTAAGTATTGATTCATTATCTTCTTATTCCTGCTAAAATGTAAGTTCCATGAGATCAGGTACTGTTTTGTTCACTGCTCTATTCTTCAGCAGTGCCTGATACATCGTAGGTGTTTAAATATGTGTTTGGGGAAAATAAGGAGAACATAGACTCTAAAATGGGCTCTTTTGAAACTATCAGGCTATTTTGAGAAGGATGAGGAGAGGTGAAAAATTTGTTGAATAGGGAACATGTTTTAAATCATAAAGTCAAAAAGATAGGTGGCCCAATAGTCTTAATCTTTGGGTTCATCATCATGTGTGTGCTTTTTTTTTTTAAACCTCCCTACCCTCTCCATGCATAGTTAATGATAATAGTAATAAAAACAAAAAACTTCTCCAAAACAGCTTTCTTAGAATTTAAATTGTTACCAACCAATCCAGGTGATTCTGATTTGTTTGTAGAGAAAATTTCCTATTCAACAAAAACGGGTTACAAAATCATGAGTTGTGCTTCCATGTATATAAGTAGGCACAAATGGGAATGTTTATGTATAAAAAGATTGGAAGAGGGGCACCTGGGTGGCTCAGTTAAGCATCCGACTTCAGCTCAGGTCATGATCTCACAGTCCGTGAGTTCGAGCTCCGCGTCAGGCTCTGTGCTGACAGCTCGGAGCCTGGAGCCTGCTTCAGATTCTGTGTCTCCCTCTCTCTCTGACCCTCCCCCATTCATGCTCTCTCTCTCTCTGTCTCAAAACTAAATAAACGTTAAAAATTAAAAAAAATAAATAAAAAGATTGGAAGAGTATTTAAAAATGTAAACTGATTTATTGCTAGTGGAGCTTTATTATATTGTACAAGTTGTAAGAAGTAATTTTGTATCATGTACTTCATTAAAATTCCAAAAAGCTCTGCCTGCTGTCTGCTACCCACCAGTAGTATATGAAATTCCATGTTTTACTTACCACTCTTTTTTCTCCCACCACATTTGGTGGGTAAGAAATACTGAAAGGGATTTCTTTTGAAGAATTGTTTTTAATTTGCATATCTTAACCCATGACGTTAAATACTTTTCTATTTGTGAAAACTTTACATTTTTATTTTGGGTCTCAATATTCTAATCTAGTCTCCATTTTTATATCATTCATCTCACCTTAATGGGAAAAAATTTCTCAAACAATCGTTCTTTTGGTGGTGCCTTTATTCTAACTAGTTTCTTTATCATAACTTTTACTCTAGTTGCAGATGTGACTATGGAAAGTAGTCCGGGCTTATCCATCTCTATGGAGCACCGGCTAGATGTTGACTTAAGGGCATCAAGTTCCAGCAGCAGCACTAGCATCTCCTCTGGCTCTGGACCTGGCCCCCGTCCTGGTGTGTAGACAAGTAGATACATAGTCTTTCACACTGAATTACTAAACTAGTAAAGAAGATGCTTTGGGAATAGCTTTAGTGGTATATTTTGAGGATTGCTTCTTAGGACTGTGCATGTTACTGTGCCATTCTGGTGTCCATTTTCCTATATTAACATGTATTTCATACTTCTCCAACTGTTCACACATTGATTATTTTATCAAAGCAGCCACATCAGAACACAGATAATATCTACAACAGGAACTGAGGATCAAAAAGTTAATCTTTTTACTTTGTGGTTTTACTTCAGGCTTTTAATTTTAGCATTAGTTTTGTGTAGGCCTCAGTGATTTACTTTCCCAATTTCAAAGCTTAGTAAGTATTCTTCCCACCATTCAGAGATGTCACTTTGAATGCTAGTGTTGATATAGTGTATATGCGTCTCTTAAAAATTTGTTCTATGTGCCTGTTCAATCTGGTCTCATGGTGAACTCAACATAATCCTCCATCTTTCTCCCTTGCCAGGAGTTCAGTGTATTCCACAAAGAGCAGCACTTCTCAAATCCATGTTAAATTTCCTCAAGAAGGCCATTCAAGACCCTGCTTTCTCAGACGGCATACGACATGGTATTTGATTTTAGATACTTTCTTGAAGGATGTTTGACTTTCTCAGAGATTAGTGATTTTGATACTTTCTGATGTTACTCTTTTTTTTAAGACAGGCTTAAGAAAAGGCCTGCCATTTTGAATAGCCTTTAGTCATTTAGTGTCACTTTTCCTAGACCTAAGGATTCTAGCCATTTTCATAATGATTCACCTATGTTTTTCCTTTTTCAGCTTTTGACTCTGTGCTCACTTCTGGCCTGCTACTTCACTTTGTCTGTGTCTGTATTCTTTTATTCTTTGATCCACTGTTAAGAGGCTATTTCATGGACAAGGAATAAATAATAGAATGTGAGGAGACAAGTAGAAACCATTAGACTGGAATCAGCACAAGAGTTTGTTTACCACAGTGGTGGTACACATAATATATTGCTCCATCAACCCTACCCATCAAACTACTCCTGGACTAATCATATTCTCCTTGATGTTCACTTTTCTTTTCTCTTAGTGATGGATGGTTCTCTCCCTACCTCCCTGAAGCACATCATCAGCAATGCAGAATACTATGGCCCATCACTCTTCCTCCTAGGTAAGTGGTGTTAATAATTGGTTATACCAAGCTGGAATGACCTGCCAGTTCTCTGTATATTTTACATTCTTGCAGGGTTTTATTGTCCACATTTGTCCACTGTGTGATTATGTATCTTTCTAGTTAGTGATGAAATAAAGATCAGAATTCAGTTTCAAATATCCATTTCTGGAATGCCAAACATACAGTATGTAAGCAATACGTTATAAACCATGTGTGATAAGTACTGTTGTACATTTGTGCCATACTTACTGCTGCAAGTGTGACCTTTTTCAGTGGTTAGTCCTTAATCTTGGTCCAGAAAATTCAGTCAGCATGGTTTCCATTCTTAGAATTGAATGTCAGACCCCCACAAACTACAGTATAGAAAATCATTTCTCACTGTAGAAAATGCAGTTTCAGAAGCTGTGGATACTTTGTATTTGTAAAAACCTCTTTGCAATTTTATGTTGGCAATACTTTGAGTATTGCTGTTGTTAAAACCTCATTTTTGTTAACTGGCATTTATTGAGTGCCACATATTTAGGACAGTGTTTGAGATATTTAGCTTCTAGAATTCTCCTTAAAACTAAAGGAATGGGGACGCCTGGGTGCCTCAGTCATGTAAGCATCCGACTCTTGATTTCCACACAGGTCATGACCCCAGGGTCCTGGGAACAAGCCCCATGTCGGGCTCTGTGCTAAGTATGGAGCCCGCTTAGGATTCTCATATTCTCTCTCCCCCACCCCCACCCTCTCACCTCGTGTCTCTCTCTCTCTCTCTGTCTCCCTCCCTCCCTCTCTCCCCCTTTTCCTCCTCCTCCTTTCTCTCCCCTTCTGCCCCTCTCTCCTCATCCGCAGTCTTTCTCTAAAATACAAATGAAAGAAACTAAAGGAATGTAATGGGAAGTGTAGAAATAGAGGAAACCTCCTTGTACCAGTAACACATGTTTTTTTGATACTTTGGGATGTCTGGAGGGAGTAGTTTTGGCTACTTCAACTTGGTACTTACTCCCCTGCTGAAGCAAATTAGGATTTTTAAATTTAAAGTTTATGTCCTATGACCTTGCTAGATTCACTTTGTAGTTTATAGTTGCTTTGTTTTTATTTTTAAAGATTTTTTTCAAGTTTATTTATTTTGAGAAGAGAGCACATGGGTGATTGGGGGAGGGGCAGAGAGAGGGAGGGAGAGAATCCCAAGCAGGCTCCATGCTCAGCACAGAGCCCACACCCTGGGATCATGACTTGAGCTGAAATCAAGAGTTGGACACTTAACCGAGCCACGCAGGCACACCCCCATAATTGCTTTGTTAATTTCTTAAGCTATTCTATACAGTTTTGTCATCTACAAATAGTTCTTTTTTTTAATTTTTTTTTTTCTTTTTATGTCTTCGTGCATTAGCAAAGATTTCCAATACAGTGCTAAATAGAGGTGGTGAGAATGGGCCTTTTTGCTTTGTTCATGAACTCAAGGGAAAAGCATTCAGTATTTCACCATTAAGTTTGAGGTTAGCAGAAGGTTTTGTTCCTCTTTGTCAGGTTGAGGAAGTGTTTCTTTGTATTATAGCAACTCCATCTTGACATAGACTCCCTCCCAAGGTTAGGTTCATATGACAGAACTCATGACAGCAGCCTTTTGGTAAGATTGAAGATTTGTTAACACAGGTAGAGAAGTCCCAAGTCAAGATGCAGAGAAGGATGGCTCTTTCTGGGAGGAAACCCCAGAACAGAGAAAAGCCAGGTGCACAGGCATCTTATAAAGAGGAAGTTTAAAGGAGACAGCAAGAGGACACATGTGGGGTGTGGGCGGGGAGCAAGTGAGGCCTCTCAGAATGACGCAGGAAGCCAGATATGACTTAGAACACTAAAGCAAACATTAGTGGAGGGCAGAATTCCTTCTCTAGAGTCCTGATTCATCCCTGATGTTTGAATTAACATAGCAACCTTCCTGGATTCCTATAAATAAACTTGTACTTGAGAGGGACCAGATTTGCAAAGCCAATTTAAAATAATTAGTCCAACAATTACTGTTTTAGCTCCATAAGTGATACTACAGCCTTTCACCCCAGGCAGAAGGAGAGAGCTAGGAAACAAAATTAATGGGGTTTTGAGAATCTCTTGGCACATTTTTATAATATAGTTGGATGTTTAGTTCTTTTATTTTGTTGAAGTATTCTGGATACTTGAACCTGATTAGCCCACATGCAGCAGGAAGTCCCATTTAAGGCACAAACACCACCTTAAAATAACAGTAGATAGTTAAATGCCAATCTTTTTACCAACTATCATAGCAGCTAGACTCCTTTTCCCCTCATTAAGGGCTTCTAAGGCTTGAGGTGTTTGGTTTATATGGTCGGCCAGTTGTGCCATTGTTGAGATAGTCTCTATAAAAGGTATCTGTGTTACAGAATTAAAAACACCTAAGATGCAGCTCAATATAATAGATAAAAAGATGGCCCAGTGCTCCCTTTTGTGGCAAAACTCGATGAAAGTGCTAGACATTCTGGTTGAAACTAGGGTACCTGGGCACTAAATGTTCATAGGACACAGGTCATCATATGGGTTAGAAGGGAGCAGTTGATGGAGTAGAATTTATGACTTTGCTGAACAGGAGTTGTGTCATAGATCCAGTAGCCTAAGGTGGTTGGAGGGTGGAGTTTCTAGTGGCCAAATTATATCAGGGAAGACATGCAAGGGCAAAATAGTCTCAACGTGGTGGAGGGTATCATTGTGTAGACTGGATTGGTGGGGGAAGCTGGAAGGGCATGAAGGAAGTCAGTGAGGAAGCATCTGGTGAGGTTGTGAAGTCTTGTTCAACAACTATCTGCTGAAATCAACCAAATAAGGATTCTGACTCCTCCCAAATTCAGCCTCTGGCCCTTTTACCCCACTTTTATACTGAACTGTATCCCTTTTAACTTTTCTAACTGCCTTTTCTTCTCTCTCACCGTCTGTCTTAGTGCTGCCACATTTTAACATGTTCATGTCTGCTTGTGCTCTATTCCTAGCTTAGCTGATGCCAACACTATGATGGTTATTATGGACTGCTTAACCAGAGAGGGTGGTAGGTAGTCAATATCAATACTGAAGACCTTCAAGGGGACAAGAGTTACTTATATAACTAACTGATTGCCTGGGCTTGGGCACCTGTTAACATTGCTAGAGTTTTAGTGCTCAGGTTACGTTCTCTGTTAATATTACATAAATATTGTCTGTCAGGTTGAGGAAGATGGGAAATGTTGGTACAGTTATGGTGGAGTAATGGAAAGTGAAGTGTGGGGCTGTCAGATAATGGGGCTCTTGGAATGGTGACAAGTGATGTGGCCACCCATTACAGGTGCAGTTAATATTTGGGGGTGTCACCACTGAGCCTGGGACTACAAGTTGTACTGAAATCATCATCTAGGATGCTGGGTTGTTAGGAGTGCTGGTCTAGCCCAAAACCTTTAATGGAAGGCTTTATACATTTGAGAAATAATTACAAAAGTGACTGAATGTCAGTATGACATTGTGTCTAGGAGTTATAGAGTAATTTCTTACAGGGAACTGTGGACTGATTGAATATCCCCAAATAATTGAGGTTATAGCATGGGCATAGAGGAGACCAAAGAGTGTGGCATTGATTGAGTTGGAATGGTAGATTCCTAGACCCAGGCCATGAGCCAAATCAGGCATTGCCAGGCCAACCAGAACCAGAATGTTCCATAATATTTTCAGATCTGTTGTGGTCTATAGGTCTTGGTGTGGTGGAAGTGCCCATTTATTATGGAAGTCACAGGTATTGTTAACCCAGATTCTATAGTGGTTTGCTGTTCGTTATCTCTCTAATAGGGTGGATTAAGAACTAGTCCTGTTTGAGAAGGTTAGTACTGGGAACTAATCTAAGATCTTCCTTTCCTCTTTAGAAGAACCATAAAATTATAGGTGTGGGAACAGGCAGGCACCAAGACCTACATTTCCTACCAAGAGGGACCTCCAGTTAACCAACCTTTGAAACTATTATATTGGGAAAGGTCTTCAGCAAAGACCTTCTTTTTGTGGCATACAGAGTAGTCTTAGAGGGTGAAGGCCTTCAGTTTTCAGTGGATTCCTTTGTTACCTAACTCAATACAGGCACCAATCTAGCATAGGTTGCACCAGGATAAAAAAGTCTTTAAGTGAGGAGGGATTGATTCTATTTAGGTATTATAGATTCATACGTGGAAATTGTCCCTTTTGTGGCTAGAGAAGGAATAGAGAGGTCCTTGTTGAGGATTTTGTTAGGATGTCCTATGACTTAAAATGTTGACAGTTTAGGATAAGAAAAAAGTGGGCAAATAGAGACCAATTCAGTAGACTATTGTCCATTTCATAAATTTAAGAGCATGTCTGTAAGTATATTATTAGGTTTTTGTATTAGGTCTGCTGTCTGCAGGTGATAAGTTGGAAGTCCCAGGTGGTGCCTTGTTTGTACTGCCCATGCTCAGACTGAATGGATAAAATGTGTACCCACATCAGAGTCAGTGTTATCTGGATGCTAAAAGGAAACTAACATTTAATGCGGCCTATATTAAGTGTTGGTAGTAGCATGGCAGGAAGGGTAAACCAAGAACAGGCTTGTATAACACTGAATCTTTGTGAGGGCATAGTACTTGAACCAGCAGATAGGGACAGTGGCTCGATAAAATGAATTTCCCAGTCAGAGAAGGGGTGTTCACCCCTTTGTATGTATTCCCGTTGACTATGACACCAATGGCAGGACGTTGTGCAAAGATCACATTGGGAGGCTGGAGCTTGGGCCAAGGCCAGTAACATTGGATGCTGTGGCATTTAGCCCAAATTTTAAACGTTCCGGGACTGCGATGGCTGGAGGTCTCATAGGGCCTATTGAGCCATGGGCAAGGAACAATATCTGAACTTATTTGAAAAG
Organism: Herpailurus yagouaroundi; assembly: GCF_014898765.1. Taxonomy (NCBI): domain Eukaryota; kingdom Metazoa; phylum Chordata; class Mammalia; order Carnivora; family Felidae; genus Herpailurus; species Herpailurus yagouaroundi. Next base: position 501,758 of record NW_024420031.1, on the reverse strand, counting down.
TATGAACAAGTCAGTCAGCTATGGCATAAGTATGAGCTTCCTCTGTGGCAGTCTTGGCATGAGTGGAGACATCAGACTTCAATTCTAATATGCAAAGTTTGAGCAGCAATATATTCCCAGTGTAGAAAGCCCTTTGGGCACCATCCTGAATGTGGTAACTTTTGAGCCCATTGACCAAAAAACCAAGAAGGCCATTAGCTATCATCCAGGTGTCTCTAAAAATGTGAACAATGGTCATACCTTTATTGAGGTGTGTCCTCCAGTACTAGAATGACTGCAGTCAGCTGTCTAGTTGGGCTGACTCTTGAGCCCCATCCTTTATCAGAAGTGACCTGGTCATGAGTTAGAAAGCGACAACTTTTCCAGCAGGCTCCATCACATGTAATTGGTGTTATTGCCATCTGTAACGTAAATAGACTCCCTTTCTACTGGATTTCCTACTCAATAAAGGTTATGTCCCTGTGCATTTAAGACAAAAGCCTGAGGCTGTAAGTTCACACTTTGACTTATTTTGGACGTTTTAACTGTAATTTACTTTGTCTGCTCTTCACATTTTAAAAGATGTTTCAAGTATTCAATCCACCCTTTAGTTGTTTTCGGCAGAATGATTTATTCATACAACTATTGTGCCTTTTTTATCTTGAAGAATTTTATATGTTGACGAATTTTTTGTGACTGCCAGTGTTTTTCTTTTTTCTCAAGTCTTGTGTCTTCTGTTAAATTTTTTTTCATATTCTGAGTCTTAATTTTCTTACTCCTTTTTTTGTAATAGTTATTCCTATATTTTATTGACATCTAAACTTTAAAAATTTCTCAGTTTATCTTCTGCCAAGCTGAATAAAATAAGACCTTCAACCTGCCTTACCCCTTTCTCATCATTTTCTTTGTCTTCTTTTTTTAGTAACTCTTGATTTTTCCTTTCTGATTCATTTTAATTTTGTTGGAGTGCATCTTTGGGTAATTTTTAAAGTGTTATACTTCTTTTACTTTCAGAATTTTTTAGACCTTTCTCCATTGTCTTCTAATGTTACATAGTGTAGATAACCATGATGTTAAACTGGTTCTTGTTCCTTTGTAGGTAACTTCATTTTCTCTATTCTTAGAGTTCACAAATTTCACCAGGATGTATTTCATTCTGTTTCTTTTCAATATTCTCTCATAGCACTTGGTTAGGCCCTTTATAATATCTGAATATTTTTTTTGCTTCAGGAAAATTCCTGAATTTGGTTCCTCTTACTTATTCTCTCCAGGAAGCCCTATTATACAGCTAGTAAGCCTACCACATTGATCGCATGTCACTTCCTGAGAGAATTTCTCTCTATAATTTTTCAAGATGCCTACTGAATTATCAAACTTCTTATTTGTTATAAACTTTTAAAATTTCTATTTCCTTATTCTTTTAAATTTTTATAATGTTTATTTTTGAGCGAGAGAACTAGCAGGAGTGAGGAAGGGGCAGAAAGAGAGGGAGACACAGAATCTGAAGCAGGCTCCAGGATCTGAGCTGTCAACACAGAGCCTGACATGGGGCGCAAACCCACGAACCACAAGATCATGACCTGAGCCAAAGTTGGACACTTTACCAACTGAGCTAGCCAGGCGCCCGTCTGTTTCCTTATTCTTAAGGGACCCTTTGTCTTAACGCACCATTGCTGTTTTATGGGTTTTGTAGATTCTAGTTTCAATTTAATCATTAATTTTTTGAGAGTTGTCTTTCATTATTTAACTCTTAGGAGTCAGTTGCTAGGTCCCATATGGAGCCAGTTGGATTTTGTGTGTTTCCTTTTTTAAATTCTAATATTTGGTCATCTGTTAATTTTATAAGAGGGTTTAAACTGTCAGATTGCATTAGTAGCATTATGACATAGCCTTTTAGTTAGACCTCTGGAAAATAAAAATTTGATGTCCTAGTAACCTCTAGTAGAACATTAGTTTTAGTTTATGAATACTAAATTTTAGTGACCCCTTGGAATTAAGACATTTGTAAAAAAAAAAAAAAAAAAAAAAAAAAAAAGATCTACGGAAGGGTGTATTATATGCCAGTAGGAACCCGCAAAAGGACTTAACTTTTCCATAAGTTTATAGCCCATCACAAATCCCAAAGACCATTGACAGCTGTTGCTCCCCAGTAATTGTCATGTATTTGCCATTTCAATGACATTTGGAATAGATGAGAGGTGCTCTATTCACCATCTTAAACTGATAAAATCCTTTGGTATCATTTAGATCTCAGGTATCAGCATTACAAGTTTGTTTTACACATGGTTTATTAATATTGTATGCGTGTGCACCTCTTTGTCAGATTTTAAAATAAAAAATTTTAAATCTCGTAAAATGAGCTGGCAAGCCTTGTCTTAATGGCTCTTAGAAGGTTTAATAACACTCCCATCTAAAACTTTTGGTTCAGTGCCTTTCTGTTACTTGGTATTTTTACTTCCAAAAATTCTTGTGGCTATTGGTGTAGTCTCTTTTGCTATCATTTCTTGGGAATCAATTTTTATGACATTTTCTTACAAAAGAAAGCCATTGCATTTCACTCGTTATTAACATACAGTTGTAAAAGAACTTTATTGTTCTGAACCCGGTTAGATCCTTTGTTTCAGTGCTGACATATTGCTTGCTTTTCTTAGATTACCCATAAGTCTGTAAGCTTTTTCAGTCTTTTCAAAGGGCTAGATATTGGTTTTAATTATTCATGCTATTTGCTTGCAGTTTCACTAAATTTTGTGTTTTTTCAATTCTTTCTAGCTTCACTTTTGATTACCTTTTAATGTTAATTTCTTCTTGAGCATTGATATTAGTCTTTATAGCACTTTTTTTAACATTTATTTATTTTAAGAGAGACTGAGCACAAGCAAGGGAGGGAACAGAGAGACGGTAGGGACAGAGGGTCCAGAGTGGGCCCTGGGCTGACAGCAGAGAGCCCAAGGCAGGGCTCAAACTCATGAACCATGAGATCATGCCCTGAGCCGAAGTCGGACACTTAACTGACTGAGCCACCCAAGTGCCCCGACAGCACATTTAAAATATATTGTCAAAAATTGGTCAGAATAATACCTAAGAACTCTTAATAACGCTAATGGTACTTTAAAATTGGTGAAAGGCTTTTTAGAAGACATTTTGTCTATTCCATCAGTTACGTTTATATTTACCTCAACCCAGCAAACCCCTCTCCCCAATTTTAGATATTTTTTCTGCTTAAACAAACAAAAAAGGATATGCTTTTAGGTTTATCAGTTCTCACAGTTGTGGACTAGTTTATATCCACAGAGGTTCATGTATTTAGGGGAATGGTATGCAGCCAGTCAAATTGAATGAACTACAGTGACTGGGAAAAATAAAGGAGTATGCATGATACGTATTATAATTTAGAAGAAACAGGTTATATGGCAGTATAACCTCATCGTTATAAAAATATGCTCATTAAATCTTAGTGTTTTTGTTTTTCATTTATATATTTAATAAAACTACATACTTTTAAGATGAAGAGCATGATCTGGTGGTATACATAGCAAAGTGATTTCTATAATCAACCTAATTAACAAGGCATCCACATAGTTACCTTTTTTTTTTTTTTTTTTTTAATTTTATGAGAGTACCTGAAATCTCTCTTGATATATTTTTCAGTATTCAGTATGGTATTCATAATTATTTTTATGCCTGTACATTGCCCATAAAAATCTTGAAGGTTTGTCACCAAATTCTTAATAGTGATCTTTTGATGAGCAGTGAAGTTTCGTTTCAGAGGCATTTCATTTGTTGTATATATTGAGTTGGTTTTTTTAAGCCTTTGGAGTTTTGTTAATACCTGTAAGAATCTCCCACTTTCTCATATTTCTTGTCTTTTTTAGCTACTGAAGTGGTGACTGTGTTTGTATTTCAAGAACCATCACTGCTCTCCTCACTCCAGGACAATGGATTAACAGATGTCATGCTTCATGCACTACTTATCAAAGATGTGAGTCCTTTTCTGCTTTTGCGTGAAGATTGCTCTGTACGTACCCCTCCCCACAGAGGATGATACAGAGACATACACCCTACTATCTCTTTGCAGTACCCTGGTCAAAGTTTCCTGGCATCTACATCTGAATTATTTTAGATGTCTTCAAACTCACTTTATCTTCTCTCTAGGTTCCTGCTACCCGTGAAGTCCTTGGCTCCCTCCCAAATGTATTTAGTGCACTCTGCTTGAATGCCCGAGGTCTTCAGTCATTTGTACAGTGTCAGCCTTTTGAACGTCTTTTCAAAGTTCTTCTGTCTCCAGATTACCTCCCAGCCATGCGAAGGAGGAGGAGCTCTGATCCTCTTGGTAAGTCACCAGGATTTATCTCATAATTGGTGCCAATATTTTAATTCTTTTTTATTTATTTATTTATTGTTATTTTTTTAATATATGAAATTTATTGTCAAATTGGTTTCCATACAACACCCAGTGCTCATCCCAAAAGGTGCCCTCTTGAATACCCATCACCTACCCTCCCCTCCCTCCTACCCCCCATCAACCCTCAGTTCTTAGTTTTTAAGAGTCTCTTCTGCTTGGGCTCTTTCCCGCTCTAACCTCTTTTTTTTTTCCTTCCCCACCCCCATGGGTTTCTGCTAAGTTTCTCAGAATCCACATAAGAATGAAAACATATGGTATCTGTCTTTCTCTGTATGGCTTATTTCACTTAGCATCACACTCTCCAGTTCCATCCACGTTGCTACAAAGGGCCATGTTTCATTCTTTCTCATTGCCACGTAGTATTCCATTGTGTATATAAACCACAGTTTCTTTATCCATTCATCAGTTGATGGACATTTAGGCTTTTTCCACAATTTGGCTATTGTTGAGAGTGCTGCTGTAAACATTGGGGTATAAGTGCCCCTATGCATCAGTATTCCTGTATTCCTTGGGTAAATTCTTAGCAGTGCTACAGCTGGGTCATAGGGTAGGTCTATTGTTAATTTTTTGAGGAACCTCCACACTGTTTTCCAGAGCGGCTGTACCAGTTTGCATTCCCACCAACAGTGCAAGAGGGTTCCCATTTCTCCACATCCTCTCCAGCATCTAGAGTCTCCTGATTTGTTCATTTTGGCCACTCTGACTGGTGTGAGGTGATATCTGAGTGTGGTTTTGATTTGTATTTCGTGATGAGGAGCGACGCTGAACATCTTTTCATGTGCCTGTTGGCCATCCGGATGTCTTCTTTAGAGAAGTGTCTATTCATGTTTTCTGCCCATTTCTTCACTGGATTATTTGTTTTTTGGGTGTGGAGTTTGGTGAGCTCTTTATAGATTTTGGATACCAGCCCTTTGTCTGATATGTCATTTGCAAATACCTTTTCCCATTCTGTTGGTTGCCTTTTAGTTTTGTGGATTGTTTACTGTGCAGAAGCTTTTTATCTTCATGAGGTCCGAATAGTTCATTTGTGCTTTTAATTCCCTTGCCTTTGGGGATGTGTCAAGTAAGAAATTGCTGCAGCTGAGGTCGGAGAGGTTTTTCCCTGCTTGCTCCTCTAGGGTTCTAGTGGTTTCCTGTCTCACATTCAGGTCCTTTATCCATTTTGAGTTTATTTTTTGTGAATGGTGTAGTGGTCTAGTTTCATTCTTCTGCATGTTGCTGTCCAGTTCTCCCAGCACCATGTGTTAAAGAGACTGTCTTTTTTCCATTGGCTATTCTTTCCTGCTTTGTCAAAAGATTAGCTGGCCATACTTTTGTGGGTCTAGTTCTGGGGATTCTATCCTATTCCATTGGTCTGTGTGTCTGTTTTTGTGCCAATACCATGCTGTCTTGATGATTACAGCTTTGTGGTAGAGGCTAAAGTCTGGGATTGTGATGCCTCCTGCTTTGGTCTTCTTCAAAATTACTTTGGCTATTCGGGCTTTTTGTGGTTCCATATGAATTTTAGGATTGCTTGTTGTAGCTCCGAGAAGAATGCTGGTGCAATTTTGATTGGGATTGCATTGAATGTGTAGATAGCTTTGGGTAGTATTGACATTTTGACAATATTTATTCTTCCAATCCATGAGCAGGGAATGTTTTTCCATTTCTTTATATCTTCTTCAATTACCTTGATAAGCTTTCTATAGTTTTCAGCATACAGATCTTGTACATCTTTGGTTAGATTTATTCCTAGGTATTTTATGCTTCTTGGTGCAATTGTGAATGGGATCAGTTTCTTTGTCTTTCTGTTGCTTCATTATTAATGTATAAGAATGCAACTGATTTCTGTACATTGATTTTGTATCCTGCAACTTTGCTGAATTCATGTATCATTTCTAGCAGACTTTTGGTGGAGTCTGTCGGATTTTCCATGTATAATATCATGTCATCTGCAAAAAAGTGAAAGTTTGATTTCATCTTGGCCAACTTTGATGCCTTTGATTTCCTTTTGTTGTCTGATTGCTGATGCTAGCACTTCCAACACTATGTGAAACAACAGTGGTGAGAGTGGACATCCCTGTCGTGTTCCTGATCTCAGGGGGAAAGCTCTCAGTTTTTCCCCATTGAAGATGATACTAGCTGTGGGCTTTTCATAAATGGCTTTTTTGATATTTAAGTATGTTCCTTCTATCCCGAAGTTCATGAGGGTTTTTATTAAGAAAGGATGCTGAATTTTGTCAAATGCTTTATCTGCATCGCTTGACAGGATCATATGGTTCTTTTCTTTTATTAATGTGATGTATCACGTTGATTGATTTGTGAATGTTGAACCAGCCCTGCATCCCAGGAATGAATCCCACTTGATCATGGTGAATAATTCGTGTTATAAGCTGTTGAATTCGATTTGCTAGTATCTTATTGAGAATTTTTGCATCCATATTCATCAGGGATAATTGGCCTGTAGTTCTCTTTTTTTACTGGGTCTCTGTCTGGTTTAGGAATCAGAGTAATACTGGCTTCATAGAATGAGTCTGGAAGTTTTCCTTCCCTTTCTATTTTTTGGAATAGGTTGAGTAGGATAGGTATTATCTCTGCTTTAAATGTCGGGTAGAATTCCCCAGGGAAGCCATGTGGTCCTGGACTCTTATTTCTTGGGAGATTTTTGATAACTGATTCAGTTTCTTTGCTGGTTATGGGTCTGTTCAAGCTTTCTATTTCCTCTTGTTTGAGTTTTGGAAATGTGTGGGTATTTAGAAATTTGTCCATTTCTTCCAGGTTGTCCAGTTTGTTGGCATATAATTTTTCATTGTATTCCCTGATAATTGCTTGTATCTCTGAGGGATTGGTTGTAATAATTCCATTTTCATTCATGATTTTATCTATTTGGGTCATCTCCCTTTTGTTTTTGAGAAGCCTGGCTAGAGGTTTATCAATTTTGTTTATTTTTTCAAAAAACCAACTCTTGGTTTCATTGATCTGCTCTACAGTTTTTTTAGATTCTGTATTGTTTGTTTCTGCTCTGATCTTTATTATCTCTCTTCTGCTGAGTTAGGGGTGTCTTTGCTGCTCAGCTTCTATTTCCTTTAGGTGTGCTGTTAGATTTTGTATTTGGGATTTTTCTTGTTTCTTGAGATAGGCCTGGATTGCAATGTATTTTCCTCTCAGGACTGCCTTCGCTGCGTCCCAAAGCGTTTGGATTGTTGTAGTTTCATTTTCGTTTGTTTCCATACGTTTTTTAATTTCTTCTCTAATTGCCTGGTTGACCCACTCATTCGTTAGTAGGGTGTTCTTTAACCTCCATGCTTTTGGAGGTTTTCTAGACTTTTTCTTGTGGTTGATTTCAAGATTCATAGCATTGTGGTCTGAAAGTATGCATGGTATGATCTCAATTCTTGTATACTTATGAAGGGCTGTTTTGTGACCCCGTATGTGATCTATTTTGGAGAATGTTCCATGTGCACTCGAGAAGAAAGTATATTCTGTTGCTTTGGAATGCAGAGTTCTAAATATATCTGTCAAGTCCATCTGATCCAATGTATCATTCAGGGCCCTTGTTTCTTTATTGACCGTGTTGTCTAGATGATCTTTTCATTTTGTAAGTGGAGTGTTAAAGTTCCCTGCAATTACCACATTCTTATCAATAAGGTTGCTTATTTTTGTGAGTAAATCTTTTATATATTGGGGGCTCCCATATTCGGCGCATAGATATTTATAATTGTTAGCTCTTCCTGATGGATAGTCCCTGTAATTATTATATAATGCCCTTCTTCATTTCTTGTTACAGCCTTTAATTTGAAGTCTAGTTTGTCTGATATAAGTATGGCTACTCCAGCTTTCTTTTGAGTTCCAGTAGCATGATAGATAGTTCTCCATCCCCTCACTTTCGATCTGAAGGTGTCCTCAGGTCTAAAATGAGTCTCTTGTAGACAGCAAATAGATGGGTCTTGTTTTTTTATCCATTCTGATACCCTATGTCTTTTGGTTGGCGCATTTAGTCCATTTACATTCAGTGTTATTATGGAAAGATATGGGTTTAGAGTCATTGTGATGTCTGTATGTTTTATGCTTGTAGCGATGTCTCTGGTACTTTGTCTCACAGGATTCCCCTTAGGATCTCTTGTAGGGCTGGTTTAGTGGTAACGAATTCCTTCAGTTTGTGTTTGTTTGGGAAGACCTTTATCTCTCCTTCTATTCTAAATGACAGACTTGCTGGATAAAGGATTCTTGGCTGCATATTTTCTGTTCATCACATTGAAGATCTCCTGCCATTCCTTTCTGGCCTACCAACTTTCAGCAGAGATCGGTCACGAGTCTTATAGGTCTCCCTTTATATGTTAGAGCATATTTATCCCTTGCTGCTTTCAGAATTTTCTCTTTATCCTTGTATTGTGCTAGTTTCACTATGATATGTCGTGCAGAAGATCGATTCAAGTTACGTCTGAAGGGAGTTTTCTGTGCCTCTTGGATTTCAGTGCCTTTTTCCTTCCCCAGATCAGGGAAGTTCTCAGCTATTATTTCTTCAAGTACCCCTTCGCACCTTTCCCTCTCTCTTCCTCCTGTGAAATACCTATTATGCGTAGATTATTTCTCTTTAGTGCGTCACTTAGTTCTCTCATTTTCCCCTCATACTCCTGGATTTTTTTATCTCTCTTTTTCTCAGCTTCTTCTTTTTCCCTAGTTTTATCTTCTAGTTCACCTATTCTCTCCTCTGCCTCTTCATTCTGAGCTGTGTTCATCTCCATTTTATTTTGCAGCACATTAATAGCATTTTTTACCCCCCTCTGGCTGTTCGTTAGTCCCTTGATCTCTGTAGCAATAGATTCGCTGCTGTCCTTTATATTGTTTTCAAGCCCAGCGATTAATTTTATGACTATTCTAAATTCAGTTTCTGTTATATTGTTTAAATCGTTTTTTATCAGTTCGTTAGTTGTCGTTATTTCCTGGAGGTTTTTTTGAGGGGAATTCTTCCATTTCATCATTTTGGATAGTCCCTGGAGTGGTGCAGAACTGCAGGGCACTTCCTCTGTGCTGTCTTGAATAACTTGCCTTGGTGGGCAGGGCCGCATTCAGACCTGATGTCTGCCCCCAGCCCACCGCTGGGGCCACAGTCAGACTGGTGTGTACCTTCTCTTCCCCTTCTCCTAGGGGTGGGATTCACTGTTGGGTGGTATGGCCCGCCCAGGCTACTTGCACACTGCCAGGCTTGTGGTGCTGGGGATCTGGTGTATTAGCTGGGGTGGATTGGCAAGGTGCACAGGGCGGGAGGGGCCCTGTGGCACCAGGAGGGAGTCAGACCCACCGGAGGATGGATCCGCAGAAGCACAGCGTTGGGTGTTTGCGTGGTGCAAGGAAGTTCCCTGACAGGAACTGGTTCCCTTTGGGATTTTGGCTGGGGGATGGGTGAGGGAGATGGCCCTGGCGAGCGCCTTTGTTCCCCACCAAGCTGCGCTCTGTTGTCCGGTGCTCAACAACTCTCCCTCCCGTTGTCCTCCAGCCCTCCCGTTCTCCGAGCAGATCTGTTAACTTATAACCATCCAGATTTTAAGTCCCCCTTGCCATCAGAGCACACTCCATCCTACCCCTCCGTTTTTGCAAGCCAGACTCGGGGCCTCTGTTTTGCCGGCAGGCTGCCCCCTGTCCTGGCTCCCTCCCGCCATTCTGTGTAGCGCGCACCGCCTCTCCGCCCTTCCTACCCTCTTCCATGGATCTCTTGTCTACGCTTGGCTCTGGAGAATCCGTTCTGCTAATCTTCTGGCGATTTTCTGGGTTATTTAGACAGGTGTGGGTGGAGTCTAAATGATCCTCAGGACGCGGTGAGCCCAGCATCCTCCTATGTCACCATCTTCCCCTGGTGCCAAGATTTTAGATGTTAGATGGTTATCAAGCCACCAATTGGCAAGGAAGTCCTTTCTTGAACTCACGTTGTTTCTCTGGCTAGATTTGCTAAGCTTAATGGGAATTATCACTGTAATTATCGTTGTATCACTATTTACGTTGTATTGCAGGTAGAAAAGAAGACTTCATCCTTATCCTCTGCTCATATTTTCATGCTTCTCAACAGTTCAGTGTGTGTGTGTGTGTGTGTGTGTGTGTGTGTGTGTGTGTAAGTTCAGGGTTTTAATCTGAATTGGGACAAGTGTTGGGAAAACCAAACTTTGGCCATAGAAACTTTTTCCTTCCTAGGCCACCAAGGGGACCAGATCATGTCCCCAGGTGCCCCTGAGTGGCTCCAGATCTCTGGGTGGTGCCTCCAGGCCATATCCTCAAGCTCCAATTGGTTGCAGGGTTTGGGCTGGTCAGAAGCTAAACTGTAGTAGAGTGACTTGCAGAGACTACACCCCCTCCTCTTGGGTCAGGGCAGGAGAGGCAGTCCCAGATTCCCCTATGGACTCCCAGGTAGCAAGGCCTATACTGTGCTTCTACCACAGTGGGAGAACCTGGGGGAGCAAGAATTATCCAGTGAAGATCTTGGGGGCGAGGTCACTTAGGGCATGGGGTCTGACAGAGGCGGCAAAACAGAAGGAGGGTCTCCTTGGGAGTCCACATTTCCACCTGTCATCACTCTGTGCCACTGAGACACCTCAGTGACCAGAGCTTGAAAGATGCTGACGACTCTTTTCCGGTGACCTTTTAGATGTCAGCAACAAAGGAGTGGTGTTCCTCAGACTATCAACCATTCGTTATTAAATGTACGGTTATGGTGCTAGTGAGAAATGGGTATTAGGGGCAGTAGATTTCCAGGCCCACCATCTAATCTGTTGCAACAGGAGATATAAAGTCCCAAGGTGTTGCTCTCCGTGATCTTCTATTCTAATGTTCAAATCCCTACGATAGTAAGAAATTAATAGATTTTCTTCTCAGTGTATTTGAGGCCAGATTATTACAGAATAATGAGAAAGTAGGGCTCCAGAATCTAGTTTTCACAAATGTGCTTTGTGCTTTCAGCCACCACTGTAGCATTCTAGCCAATATTGTTCTTAATTGGGGCAGCCAGTGTGTTAATGGTTTTATGCTCCTCTCTCTCCCTCCCTCCTAGTTCAGACCTTGGCATTAGAGATTGCCAGAGTAGAATGTAGAATATGTGGTTATTTTAAAATGTTTTCACTAGGACCACCTGGGTGGCACAGTCGGTGGCACAGTCGGTTGGATATCCCACTCTTGATCTCAGCTCGGGTCATGATCTCATGGTTTGTGGGTTCAAGCCTCACAACGGGCTCTACACTGATGGTGTGAAACCCGCTTGGGATTCTGTCTCTGCTTCTCTCTGTCCCTCCCCCACTTGTGTGCTCGCTCTGTCTCGCAAAATAAGTTAAAAAAAATTTTTTTAATGTTTTCGCTAGACTGATAAAGTTCCTTTTTCCTCCCCAGTGATTTGCTTTCAGAGGTTGGTGTGAATTCATTTGAGAAAGCATGGCATTAGAAAATCACAACCTTCTCAGTTTCTTCTTTCCTCCTCATATTGGCAGAGAAAATAGCTCAAGCTCTATTTTCTTCAGTCTTTCTAACAGTTCATTTTTTGCTTTAAGGGGATACCGCATCTAACCTGGGGAGTGCTGTTGATGAGCTCATGAGACATCAGCCCACCCTCAAAACAGATGCAACAACTGCAATCATTAAGGTATGAAGTGATCAGGCTGACCGTGGGCATGAGAGAGCAGTTAAGGGGGAGTTTTTAAGAAAAAGCTTGGCCTACTGGAGGTCATTGGGATTCTTGGCCTATGCCTAGAAGATGATTATGTCTACCTTATTTTCTCCTTATCCTTGGGTTGGTCCTTGCCCCCCCCCCACCCCCAGAAAGTCACTTAAGTATTATTTTCTATAGGGTATTAACAGGTTGCCAGGATTTAGCTTCTATTTGTAAAAGCATATTAGTTTTTCTAACCTTTGTTTCTTGGTATTTTTTTTCACATTTAGTAGCCCTGCCAGTTACAGTATAGTCTATGCCTGGTGCTTATGAATTAGGACATGGAGTCACGTTAGTCACTTAACTGCTATGTGATCCTGAACAAGTTACTTAACTTCACGAAACTTCAGTTACCGTGTGTGTAAAATAGGATTGATGACTATATTCCAGGAGTGATGTATGTTACATACATATGTCAAGATAAAGTGTTTTATGTCAGCATTTCTGTGTACAACACATAGAAAATGCTCCAAAAATGTGTTCGTTGTCCCATTTCTTATTTACTAATAAATAATATTTCCTGTGTCTTTCAGTTACTTGAAGAAATTTGTAACCTTGGAAGAGACCCTAAATACATCTGTCAGAAGCCATCAATCCAGAAGGCAGATGGCACTGCCACTGCTCCTCCTCCAAGGTCTAATCATGCTGCAGAAGAGGCCTCTAGTGAGGATGAGGAGGAGGAAGAAGTACAGGCCATGCAGAGCTTTAATTCTGCCCAACAGAATGAAACTGAGCCTAATCAGCAGTAAGTGTTTGCAAGACAGGTCCCCTAGCCATGTGACCTTGGGCATGTCATTTTCATCCATAAAAGCTAGGGAGTTGGATTAGATCATTATAAGGTTCTTCCAGCCCTAGGAGTCTTGTTTTTCTTTCTTTGACCTTTGTGTATCATTTATCCTTTCATATTTAATTGTATTGGTTGCCTTAGGAAGGTGTCCTTCTTAAAAAGTTCATGAAATTGAATCAGTTCACTATATCAAGTTGATGGGCTTCTCTCAGAGAACTTATGTTCCCATTGTTGGTATAGTATTCATATCATTGCTTAATTGTTTGCATAAGTGAGCACATATGAAACATCCTACTTTTGAAGCCTGTCTCCTAAGAAGTCCTTAAGAATTACAGGGATTTGTTGTGGGTCTTTGTTTTTTGTTTGATTACTATCTGTTCATTCCAGATAAATCAGAAGTCTTTGGAATGTACTGTATGGTTGTAACCAGGCACAGTAGATTTTCCTTCTTATTTCTATTTAAGGTTTGTTTTATATTAAAATTGACTACCTAGATGGTGAAATGGGGATGGGGGTGGGTTTAAAGACTGCTGGCTGATAGTGGCTCTTTGCAGCTTATATTGTTCACATGCTAGGAATGAAACGTAACTATTGTAGGTATAACTCTTAGGGGTGTGATCCCTCTGGACTGTCATGCATTTATTCATTTAATAAGTGCTCTTTTGGTTTATAAATAACTAGTTCTGAGAAAAGCAGGAATGTTTTAGGTGTGGATATGAATGGGTTTAGGCTAGTGTTGAAGGATTGCTGGGAACTTAAGAGAAAATTATGGTCGAGTAGATAGAAGGAGTGAAGGCCTAGACTCAAATCGGTGCCTTTTTACAACTGTAGGAAGTAATGAGCCTGTTGGTATGAGTTTTTGTTTTCTTTTTGAGGAGAGGCATTAACCACTAAGTACTGTACATTGCTTTGTTGAGCAGATGTCTTACCCTTGTCTGAGAAGGCAACTCTACCTTCATTCTAACAGCATCTTCTATTTTGATTAAAATGTTCTCTTTCTGGAAGAGGAGGACACCTGAAAGAAAGCAAGACTTCACATGCAAAGGAGTCAGAATCAGTGCTTCCTTGCCACATCCTTGATTGTCTGCCACCCTGCTGGGATATGATTTCCTTTCCTGGCTACAAAACAAGAGAAGGATTTCTTAAACTTGAGAGGTGGGAGGGTGGTTTTGAGTGAAGCTGGGCATGTTCATCTGCATATAATGTTTTCTCTGCCTGGACATCTTACACCTTAGATCTAACATGCCCAGATTTCAAGCTGTCATAGTAAATTGACATTTTCTCATGGCCTCACGTTTTTTCACTCCATGCTTTTCTTAGGATATGTGTCACCGTGTTATAGCCATATTTATCCCCATCCGCAGATTATCTTATCTCCTTCTTTTCTATCTACCAAATTCCTGCAAAGCCAGCTCAGATGTCTCTTCTTAAAGGAGCTTTTCCTTTTTTTAACCTCCAAAGGGGGAGTTGATCATGTTTACTATTCTTGCATGACGTTTTCAGCCTGGAAGCCAAAAGATGAAGATAGTGAAAAAAAGTGGTTACCAGTTTGCTCCTAGATGTGGATTAAGAACCATTATTGGTTTGTTTTCTCTCTCATTCTCCTCCCTAACTTCCATCTAGCAAATGAGGGAAGTACCTGGGTCCCATTTCATAATATTACTTTGGCTCTTTGTCATTACCGTTGTTTTTTTACAAAGGGACAGGTGTTTCATCTGGGCTAGAACCACACCTGCACTCCTTAGCTGTAGAGATGGATCTCTAGGTTCTTTCCCAGGAGGTACAGTCAGGCTGGGGTGGATGATTACTGTAAGTAGGGATTGCTACTACAATGGTTGAGGAGGAACTTTATAGTCAAGGAAAAGTTGCAGTCTTCCCATGGAATCATTTCACTCCTGGCTTATAGACACCTCCCCCCCCCCCTGATAGTAAGTTCTTCCCTGTATTCTTCAAATATCCTTGTCAAACTCTAGCTCTAGGTATGTCATCACTGAAGCCACTGTCTAGTCTGCATTTTGATGTCTGGTAAATCTTTATTTACATCTTGAGGACTATTAACTTCTTGCCAGTTTTCTTGCCCTCTCTCTCCCCCCACCTCTCCCTTTTTTTATTTCTGCCCTTTATCCAAATGTCTTCAAGGGCCTATATCCAGAATGCTCCCTATTCGACTAAAGTTTTGACCCTTCCTAGGGTTCATCTTTGAGGTAAATTGTGTTTCATTTTAATAGATATTGTGGGTTTCCCCCCTTTTGTTTCTTGCAAAAGCCAAGATTGGGCTTAAAGGCTTCGTTTCCTGCAGCTATGGCATTACTGCCAGCCGCCTTGTCTGTGGTGCAGCATTTAAGTATTTGAAGCAAAAGACCTGATCACAGGTTTTGGACATTTCAGGGACTGTTGTGATACAAGTATAAATAGTTAGGGAAGGAGGGCTTGGGTGTTGGCTTCATCTTTGATTAACTGTTCTGAATGGTTTGTCAATCTAAGCATGGAATTTTGAACAAAATTAAATTCCATTTCCTGCCGTCTATTGTAACTTTAAACCTGATGCAAGAACATGGTAAGATGTTGTATTTGTTTCTTTGCCTAGCTCCTATCTTTAAGCAAATGTGTCAGTAGTCTCAGTCGAACTTATTGTTTTCATACCGATGGATTCCTCCTATGATAGTTTGCCTAAGATAGGATAGTTTCTTTTGAGATATGTGCACATGCTGAGTTTGTTAAGGCCTGGTTTTTTCTTTTGTGCTCTCAACCTAGGCAGGCTAGAAAAGCTAGCTTCAGATTTGATTTCAGTTTTTTCTTTTTCCTTGTGCTGTACTAAAGACTAACTTAAAGAAAGAACCTAGAATTTCGTGCTGTTTCCCTTTCCTTTGTTTTCTTGCACTAGTATTGCGAATTTGTGTAACTCACTCTTTTCTCCCTTAACAGGGTTGTTGGTACAGAAGAACGTATTCCTATTCCCCTCATGGATTACATCCTTAATGTGGTAAGATTCATGGTAGGGCAAACTGAGTAAAGGTGTGTGTTATTCTGGAAAACGTGTGGGATTACCAAATAGTCCAGTGATTTTTACATTTATTTTCACTGGAGCCTTTACAGTGCAGAACAGTGGGCAAAGATGTGCAAACCTTGTTCTGTGAGACTGGTTTGCCAAAAATGGACAACACTCTTCCCCTTTTTTAGATACTCCCAATTTTCTGTTCATTGCTACTATTCCCAATTGGAATCCAAGCAGAAGAGTGGGATTTGTTAGGCCAGTCCAGTATTATGTTCTATGAATGTCCAACATACATTTTTTCCCATTATTTGCTAGATTTCCCATTAATTTCTCTTTTGTATAAAAAAATAGTAATGTGACGTTTTGTTTTAACTTCCCCGTGTGTCTCAAGAAAAAAGTAAAGAGTTTGAATTTTCCCAGAATTATTTCTTTATAAGGGGAAGCCCACTTAGCAATTATTCTAGCCCAGTAAGCACTTCCAAGACTTCCAGAGATGGTATCTCTGGAAGAGATGTGCCTGTGTGTTTGTTGCCCACATTTTACTTTGTTACCCTTAAAAAATGCTTTGTTTGGTCCAAACCACTCTTCCAGAGTTCTTGTTTTCATTTGTATTATGGGCACATTGAGGGAAAGTATCCATTTTTGCTTCCAGGGGAGAGGTAATGCACTGTCACACTAGGAGCAAGTTAAGAGAATTAGATCTGATTTTGCCACTAATTCATGGGTGTGGCTCTCAGCAAGTCATTTATCCTCTCTATGCTCTCAAATTATATAACTTTAGGTAGCCAAAAAGCCAAAAGATTTGGGAGAAGTAATTATTCGTATTTGTGGTGTTTGTTTTTTGTTTTTTTGTGGGTGTTTTTGGCAGATGTTTAGGGTCCATATCATCTCTATACTTACTTACCTGAGGTTTTGGTATCTTAGAAAATACTGATTACATGAATACAAGGCTACCCCTGTTCTTACTCCAAGCTGGCCTTTTAGTTCCAGGTATTAGTCTCTAACATTTTCTTTTTCATTTTCATTACCTAGATGAAATTTGTGGAATCTATTCTGAGCAACAATACAACAGATGACCACTGCCAGGAATTTGTGAATCAGAAAGGACTCTTGCCTTTGGTCACCATTTTGGGTCTTCCCAATCTGCCCATTGATTTTCCTACATCTGCGGCCTGTCAGGCTGTTGCAGGTGTCTGCAAATCCATATTGGTAAGAGCATCTGGCTAAATATTTTCATTTCTTTTTAGAAATCAATTTTGCAGTACTTCTGTATACATGTTTTTATTGTGGTCTCCCTTTACCTACAACCAAAAAATAATGAAGAAATTTGTGGTTATGTGCTACAGGTGAATTTTGTGCCTAATAAATAGTGTGTCACATCATTTCTCATTGAAAAGTTGAAGTTGTTTATTGTTCCTAGGTTTGGTACATAGTTCTAACATTTGAGCTTATTGGAAGAGAAAGTATATCTTCAAGAATGTTTTGGAGCTGGGTTTTATTATGTCATCCTTTCTCATAGATGCTTTTAACACAATCTGGTATTGTTTAGTTAATGTAGTTTTTTTTCCTTTTTCAAGATTGTTCAAGTTTTGCCAAGAAATTAAGTGCTTTATTTTTTTTAAATAGTGGTAAAATACACAGCACATGATATTTACCACTTTAACCATTTTTAACTGTATGGTTCGGTAGTGTTAAGTACATTCACATTGTTGCAAACCAATCTCCAGAAGTTTTTTATCTTGCAAAACTGAAATTCTGTACTCATTAAATTACAACTCTGCATTCCCCTTGCCCTCCCAGCCCATGGTAAATTTGTTCTACTTTCTGTCACTCTGAATTTGACTGTTCTAGGTACCTCATGTAATTCATAAGCTGTTTGTCTTTCTGTGGTTGGCTTATTTTGCATAGCATAATGTCTTCAAGATTCACCCATGTTGTAGCATATGTCAGAATTTCCTTTCTTTTTATGGCTCTATTATATGTGTAAGCCACATTTTGTTTATCCATTCATTCACTGATAAACATTTGGGCTAATTCGACCTTTTGGCTATTTTGAATACTGCTGAAATGAACACGGGTGTGCCTGTATTTCTTCAAGACTGTGTGTGTGTGTGTGTGTGTGTGTGTGTGTGTGTGTGTGTGTGTGTGGTGAGAACACTTAAGATCTATTCTCAGCAAATTTCAAGTATATAATATAGTATTAACTATAGACACCATGCTTATATTAAATCTCCAGAACTTATTCATAACTGAAAATTTGCCCTTTGACCAAATCTCCACATTTCCCCCCAGCCCCTGGCAACCATCATTCTGCTCTCTGGGTCTTTGAATTTAACTTGTTTAGATCCCACATAAAAGTGTGATCATACTCAAGACTCCTTTCAGTTCTTTTGGTTATACACTCAGAAGTAGGATTGGTGGTCTATATGGTAGTTCAATTTTTAATTTTTCAAGGAACCACCATACTGTTTTTCATAGCTCCACCATTTCACATTCTGACCAACAATGCACAGGGGTTCCAATTTCTCTGCATCCTCACCAACACTTGTTAATTTTCTTTTTCTTTGTTTTTCCTTGATAGTAGCCAACCTAGTAGGTATAAGTGCAACCTCATGGTTTCAGTGTGCATCTTTCTAATGATTAGTGATGTTGAGTATCTTTTTATGTGCTTATTGGCCATTTGTGTATCTTTGGAGAGATGTCTACTCAAGTCCTTTGCCCATTTTTTAGTGGGGTTTGATTCTTGTTGTTGAGTTGTAGGAGTTCTTTATGTATTCTGGTTACTCCTTATCAGATAAATGATTCGCAATATTTTCTCCCACTCTATGGGTTGCCTTTTACCTCTGTTAATAGTGTACTTTGATGCACAAAAGCTTTCAATTCTGATGAAATCCATTTTATCTTTTTTTCCTGCCATTGCTGTGCTTTTGATGTCAAATCTAAAAAACCATTGCCAAATCCAGTGTCACACAGCTTTTACACTATGGCTCCTTTTAGGTGTTTTTATATTTTTAGCTGCTACCTTCAGGTCTTTGATCTATTTTGAGTAATTTTTTCATATGGTGTAAAGTAAGGCCCAACTTCATTCTTTTGCATGTAGATACCCAGTTTTCCCACCACTATTTGTTGAAAAGCCTGTTCTTTCTCTTGCACCTTTGTCTTGACACCCTTAGCAAAAATCATTTGACCGTAGATGTAAGGGTTTATTTTCGGGCGTTATTCTATTCTGTTGGTCTTAAAGTCTGTCTTTATGCCAGAACCACATTTTTATTACTGTAGCTTTGTGATAAGTTTGGAAATCAGGAAGTTTGAGATCTACAACTTTGTTCTTTTTCAAGATAGTTATATCTGTTTGGGGTCCCTTGAGATTCTTCTTAAGGATTTTAAGAGAGAGATTTCTATTTCTTACCCCCACCCAAAGGCCATTGAACTTTTCATAGGGACTGCATTAAATCTATGAAGTTCCTTTATTAGCTGGATTGTGCAATGGCAAGTAATTGCTGCTAAAAATCAGTAATCCAGTTGCTTATGGACTTGGAAGGGTCCATAATTGTGACATAGCTGTAATTAATGTTTTATTTTGCTTTACTCTTTGCAATATTTAATTAAGTGCTGTTCATAAGAGAGAGAGGGAAAGGGGCTGTGATCCATCTTTATCCTACCTCTAAGATACTGTGTGAGAATGGATAGATGTGTTTAAAGCCACAGGAAAGACACTTAAGTTCTCCTGTCTTTGGATGACAGAATTTTCTGTGGACTCAAAAAGCAAATTACAAGGGCCATATAATCTTGAGTCGTCTCATAAAAAAGGAAATCTCCTAGCTGATACCTATTCTAGAATCCCCTCTTATTTTAGGAAAAGAACAGTTGTAATACTGGTTTACTTCCATGCTTTGGAACCTTGCCTAATATTGCTCCCTATTGAGAAAAATTTGTAATTAATCACATAGTGTGGAGTCCTTCCTGTAACAGTATTTCAGTTTGGCCATCACAAGCTTTTAAATATGATTGGCTTACCACATTTGAAAGCCTCTCATTTGAGAGAAGTAAAATGTTTCTTTAGGAGGCATTTAGGTATGTCCTACCTGCATTCATATTTTGGCTCTGCCATTTACCCAGATGGGAGACCATGGCCAGGTTTGAAATTTGTGAGACTTGTCTTGCACTTCTTCCATTGTGACTATTAAAGACATGATGCATATGAAATTCATTGTACATTAATGATTTAATTATTATTCTTGTTTCAGACACTGTCACATGAACCCAAAGTTCTTCAGGAGGGTCTCCTTCAGTTGGACTCCATCCTTTCATCCTTGGAGCCGTTACACCGCCCAATTGAATCCCCTGGGGGCTCAGTGTTATTGCGAGAACTGGCTTGTGCTGGCAATGTTGCTGATGCTACCCTCTCAGCTCAGGCCACACCTCTACTGCATGCACTTACTGCTGCCCACGCCTACATCATGATGTTTGTACATACTTGCAGAGTTGGACAGGTAAGAACTAGGGGTAAGCAAATTGGTTTAAAGCTGGTAAAATACCTGTGGCATATACTGGGCATCTTACTGTGCTTAGAAGCAGTTCTACCTGGGCTAGCTGCTAAAAGAACAGATTTTTTTTCAGTGAGTAATACAGGTTTATGTTTCAGGTTGCTGTCTAGTTTCGCTTTGCCTTAGTATTTTTTTTTTTTCATTAGAATTTGGGTTACCATATAATTTGTTTTCTGAATTGGACTTTGTTGAGAGGAAAAGAGGTTGCTATAAATAATGGGCAGCTATATAGGCCAACTGGAATATGTAGTCACCTCTTTTAGTAGGCAAGCCTCAATTGGGTGCTTATCTGGCCTTATTGTTTCCCAATCTTTCTACAAATGCATGTAGGCCTAATAATGGGATGGCAAGAAAGAAATTTGACCACAGAACATTTAAGTCAGTGGTAATTAACAGATTAATAAAGATTACTTAAATATCAAACCCTATGCCTGCCATCCGTGTGAGGTTCCTCTTGTGGTTCCAGAAACACAGGGTGTTTTTGTGTGCTCACAGTTTTACATCCTTTAGTTCTCAAGTATTCAGTTCTAAAGATTAATGATGTAATGTTTCAGCACCCCTGTTCTATGCCTTTGAGCAGGAGTATATTCTTTGGATCAAATCAAATGAAAAGCACAGGTATAAACTATTTAGAAAACAATTCAACTGCATTACAAAGCTTAGG
Source organism: Herpailurus yagouaroundi (assembly GCF_014898765.1). Taxonomy (NCBI): domain Eukaryota; kingdom Metazoa; phylum Chordata; class Mammalia; order Carnivora; family Felidae; genus Herpailurus; species Herpailurus yagouaroundi. The sequence continues at coordinate 480,718 of NW_024420031.1, read as the reverse complement.
AATTTATTTTCATGACTTTTTATTAAATTAAATAAAATTCATGTGAAATGTTCCCTTCAAGAAATTAAATCAAACGTTTATTGAAATTAAGAAATAAGAGGAAAATAACAAGCTCCCTACCACCTAAAAAAATTAGAAGGCTGTCAATGAATCTACAGAACTGTTTCTTTAGAAGGTTGCACATGACTGTTGTCTTTCACTTTCCAAGAAAGCAATGAGAAGAAAATGAGAAGGAATGTTAGACACAGACAAATGTTGAGGAGGGCATCCCAAAGATCAGCTTCTGTTTACTTTGATTGCAGAGTGAAATTCGTTCCATCTCCGTAAACCAGTGGGGTTCTCAGTTGGGTCTGAGTGTTCTGAGCAAGCTGAGCCAGTTATACTGTTCCCTGGTGTGGGAAAGCACTGTTCTTCTCTCCCTGTGTACCCCAAACAGGTAAGGGAATGGTCATCTCTTTATTATCTTTGTCTTTCCTAACAGAAACTAAGTTCAATTATCCTGGAGGATTGTTTTGGTCAAGGATAGAAGGCTATTAGTAAAGAGTTCAGAGGGTTCCTTATCTGTCTTAGTGCATTCAGGCTGCTGTAACATAATGCCACAGACTGGATCCTTATAAACAGCAGAATTTTATTGTTTGTTCATAGTTCTGGAAACTGGAAGTCTGAGGCTGTGGTGCTGGCATGGTTGAGTGAGGGTCCTTTTCTGGGTTGTAGACTTTTAATTGTTTTTATCTTCACATGGTGGAAGGGACTAGGAATCTTTCTAGAGCATCTTTTATGCTTGGTCCCATTAATTTTATGCTTGCTTATTTATTTATTTATTTATTCATTCATTTTATGCTTAGTCCCATTCATGAGGGTTCTCCCTCAAGATGTAAGAACTTCCCAAAGGCCTTACCGACTAATACCATCATATTGGGCATTAGGATTTTAACATACGATTTTGAGGGGACACAAATGTTCAGTCCATAGTATTGTCCTTCCCATTTACCAGCCTGGGGGCTTGCTTATAAATGTATTATCTTCTACATCTTTGATCTTGTGTCCTTATTATGCAGTGTCAGCATGATAGGTATTTTAAATTTGTTACCCAAATCCAAAGAGTTGATTTCAAAACCTTGTTGAGTGCTACCTCAGGAACTTGATCATTGCAGATACCCTATTAGGTTAACTTACCTGTTACAGGGAGGATAGTGTCAGTCAAGCAGATTAGGAACCAAGCATAACTTTAAAAATGAGCTATGACAGTTCTTTTTGCTCATGGTTTGTCTTGTTGCAGCCTACCATCTGGGTGTGAATTTGGCCAGGCGGACATGCAGAAACTGGTTCCAAAGGATGAGAAGGCAGGTACGACCCAGGGCGGAAAAAGATCAGGTAACCAAGAAACCAAAATCTTAGCCATTAATTCTCCTGAATTCTGTCTCTGTGTCTTTATAGGTGACTGTGTGTGTGTGTGTGTGTGTGTGTGTGTGTGTGTGTGTGTGC
>NW_024420031.1:465051-478833 GCF_014898765.1 Herpailurus yagouaroundi | reverse complement strand
TGTGTGTGTGTGTGTGTGTGTGTGTGTGTGTGTGTGTGTGAAAATTTAGTTACCTCTGTTTTCCTTAGTCCTCAATTTTTTTTCCTTTCATTTTTATTTTAAAATTATTTTCACTCATTTTCTCTATAAAATGTATATACACATAATGGTAAAAATTATGGGATGTAGTAGAAAGAACAATTACTCATACTTGTATCACAAATAATATTTTGGAAGTATCTACCTGATCTTTCCCCTTGGGGATACATTTTATTAACATAGTTGAGATTATCTTAGAGGTAATATTTTAGATCTCTTTTCACTTGACATTAAGTGCCATGTAAAGAAAGGGTTTGTGAAGTAACCATTCCCTGTTAAGTTTCTAATGGACTATTTTTAAAAATGAGTATCTTTTTATATAGTTTTCTGTAAAGGGAAGATTAATTCCTAGAAGTTACTGTATTAAATCATATGGTGGGACTCTAATTTGTGTATGCATACTTATCAGAAGCTTAATTTCCCTGCTTAAAGATGGCAAATGATTGTCTTAAGTGACTGTGGAACACGTTAGAACCACACTGCTCAATATGGTAGCCACTAGCCATGTGTGGAATGTTGAACACTCATAAGGTAGCCAGTACAGCTAAAAAATTGAATTTTTTTCTTCCTCTTTTGCTCTCCCTCCCTGCTTTTTTAAGTGTTTATTTTTGAACGACAGAGCATGAGGGGAGGACAGAGGATCTGAAGCAGGCTCCGCATTGACCACAGGGAGCCTGATGCAGGGCTCAAGCTCAACAAACCATGAGATGTTGACCTGAGCCACCCAGGTGCCCCCCCCCCCCCAATCTTTCTTCTTCCCCTTTCTCTCTATCTTCCCCCTTGCTCTTTTTTTTTCTTTATTTCCTCTTACAAGGGGAGGGTATTATGTTTTGAATTGTGTCTCCCCACCCCACCTACAGAAAAAAACTATGTTGAAGCACTAAACCCCCAGCACCTCAAAATGTGACTTTATTTGGAAATAGGGTTGCTAAACATGTAGTTGAGATTATATAGATTGGATGGAGAAAACTGAATTCTTAATTTTTGTTAGTTTCAGCATAACAACTATTACTGTGTTCAGTTGTTAGAAGGCTTCTAAGTATGTTTAGAACAACTTCGGTATGTGAATGTATTTTTTTTTTTTCAACTAAATTCTGTGAAAGCGGTACCTGGGTGGTTCAGTCAGTTAAGTGTCCGACTCTTGATCTCAGCTCAGCTCTTGATCTCAGGGTCATGACTTTAAGCCCCAGGGCGGGCTCCACGCTGGGCATGCATCCTACGTGTGTGTGTGTGTGTGTGTGTGTGTGTGTGTGTATTTTTGTGTGTGTGTGTGTGTGTGTGTGTATATATATGTATATATATACATACACACATATATTCATACGTGCATAAAATGTATGAAATAAACGTAGATCAGCTATTTCTATGAAAATATAATGTCCAAATTGAGATGTACTCTAAACGTATTTATAGATACCTGGTTTTTAAAAATTACTGAGTATAAAAACTTAACAATTTTTATATATGATTATATGTTGAAAAATAAAAATTGAATAAATTGGGTTAAACAGTATATTAAAAATTATCTGTTTGGGGCGCCTGGATGGCTCAGTCAGTTAAGCATCTGACTTCGGCTCAGGTCATGATCTTAAAATTTGTGAGTTTGAGTCTTGCACTGGGTTCTGTGCTGACAGCTCAGAACCTGGAGCCGGCTTCAGATTCTGTGTCTCCCTCTCTCTCTCTCTCTCAAAAATGAATATTAAAAAATTTTTAAATTTTTTTTAATGTTTTTATTTATTTTTGAGACCGAGAGAGACAGAGCATGAGCAGGGGAGGGGCAGAGAGAGAGGGAGACTCGGAATCTGAAGCATGCTCCAGGCTCTGAACTGTCAACACAGAGCCCGATGCAGTGCTCGAACCCACGGACCGTGAGATCATGACCTGAGCTGAAGGTGGATGCTTAACCGACTGAGCCACCCAGGCGCCCCAACATTAAAAAATTTTTTAAAAATTATGTTTTTAATTTTTAATGTGGCTACTAGAAAATTTAAAATTATATGTGGCTCGCACATATATGGACAGGGCTATTTTGTTTTTCTGATTCCATGTTATATATTTACAATTTTTCTTTTATATTTGTTAAAAGTTTTTATTTTAATTCCAGTAGGTTAACATGAAGTGTTGTATTAGCTTCAGTTCTATAGTATAGTGATTCAACAATTTCATACATCACCTGGACAAGCTCATCACGACAAGTACACTCTTAATCCCCATTGCCTATATAACCCCTTCCCCAACCCCTCCCCTCTGGTAATGATCAGTTCTGTATAATTGTTTCTTGGTTTGTCTCACTCTCTTTTTTTCCCCTTTTGCTCATTTGTTCTGTTCCTTAAATTCCACATAGGAGTGAAATCATACAGTGTTTGTCTTTGACTTGTTTTGCTTAGCATTATACTAAGTCCATCCACATCCTTGCAAATGGCAAGATTTCATTCTTTTTTATGGTTGAAGAACATTCCATTTTCATATGTGCCACTTTTTCTTTATCCATTTATCAGTCAGTGAACACTTGGTCTGTTTCCATATCTTGGCTATTGTAAATAATGCTAGTTTAAACATAGGGGTGCATGTATCCCTTTGAATTAGTGTTTTTGCATTCTTTGGATAACTACCTAGTAGCGCAATTGCTGAATTGTAGGGTAGTTCTATTTTTAACTTTCTGAGGAACCTCCATACTATTTTCCAAAGTGACTGCACCAATTTCCATTCCCACCAGCAGTGAAAATGGGTTCCTTTTTTTCTACATCCTCACCAGCACCTTTTGTTTCTTGTGGCTTTGATTTTAGCCATTCTGACAGGTGTGAGGTGATAGCTCAATGTAGTTTTGATTTGCATTTCCCTGATGGTGAGTGATGATGAACATCCTGTGTTTTTTTGCCATCTCTATACTTTCTTTGGAAAAATATCTGTTCATGTCTTCTGCCCATTTTTTGGTTGGATTATATGTTTTTTGGGTGTTGAGTTGTAGAAGTAAGTTGTTTGTATATTTTGGATAGTAACGCTTTATCGGATACGTCATTTGCAAATACTTTCTCACGTGCTGTAGGCTACTTTTTAATTTTGTTGTTTTCCTTTACTGTGCAGAAGATTTTTATTTTGATGTAGTCCCAATAGTATATTTTTGCTTTTGTTTCCCTTGCCTTAGGAGACATATCTAGAAAATGTTACTATGGCTGATGTCATAGAGGTTACAGCCTGTGTTCTCTTCTAGGGCTTTTATAGATACAGGTCTCACATTTAGGTCTTTGACCCATTTTGAATTTATTTTTGTGTATGGTGTAAGAAAGTGGTCCAGTTTCATTCTTTTACATCTTGTCCATTTTTCCTTACAGCATTTGTTGAAGAGACCATCTTATTCCTATTGTATATTCTTTCCTGCTTTGACAAAATGAGTTGACCATATAGTTGTGTCTATTTCTGGGTTTTCTTTTCTGTTCCGTTGATCTGTGTGTCTGTTTTTTTTGTTTTTTTTTTTTTTGCCAGTACCATACAGTTTTCGATAACTGCAGCTTTATATTATAACTTGAAGTCTGAAAATGTGATGCCTCCAGCTTTGTTTTTTTTTTTCAAGGTTTCTTTGGCTATTGGGGGTCTTTTGTGTTTCCATACAAATTTTAGGATTGTTTGTTGTGGTTCTGTAAAAATTCCTGCTGGTATTTTGATAGGATTGCATTAAGTGTGTAGGTTGCTTTGGGAAGTATAGACATTTTAACAATATTTGTTCTTCCAATCCATGAGCACGGAATGTCTTTCCATTTCTTTGTGTTCTCTTCAATTTTCTTTCATCAGTGTTTTAGAGTACCGCTGTGGTTGTTTATTCCTAGAGTATGTTATTTTTGGTGCATTTGTGAATGGGATTGTTCTTAATTTCTCTTTCTCTTCATTATTGGTGTATAGAAATGCACCAGATTTCTGTCTGTTGATTTTGTGTCCTGTGACTTTACTGAATATGTATATCCGTTCTAGCATTTTTTAGTGGAGTCTTTAGGGTTTTCTATATATAATATTATGTCATCTAGAAATAGGGAAAATTTCACTTCTTCCTTACTTTTGGATGTCTTTTATTTCTTTTTCTTGTCTGATTCCTGTGGCTAGGACTTCGAGTGATGTGATGAATAAAAGTGATAAGAGTGGGCATCCTTGTCTTATTCTTGATCTTAAAAGAAAAGCTCTCAGTTTTCCCCTTTCAGGATGATGTGAGCTTTGTTTTTCATATGTGGCCTTTATTATGTTTAGGTATATTTCCTCTAAACCTACTTTGTTGTTGTTTTTTTTTTTATCATGAATAGATACTGTTCTTTGTCGTACTTTTTCTGCATCTTCTTGAAATTATCTTATGATTCTTATCCTTTCTCTTACTGATTTGATATATCACACTGATCGATTTGCAAATATTGAACCACCCTTACAACCCGGGAATAAATCCTACTTGATCATGGTGAATGTTTTTTTAATATACTGTTGAATTTGGTTTGCTAGGAGTTTATTGAGGGCTTTTGCATCTGTGTTCATCAGGGATAGTGACCTGTAGTTCTCTCGTTCAGTGGTGTCTTTATCTGGTATTGGTATCAGGGTAATGCTGGCCTCATAAAAAGAATTTAGAAGTTTTCTTTCCCTTTATATTTTTTGGAATAGTTTGAGATGAATAGGAATTAAGTCTTCTTTGATTTAATGTTTGGTAGAATTTGCCTGTGAAGCCATCCAGTCCTGGACTTCTGTTTGCTGGGAGTTTATTGATTACTGACTCCGTTTCTTTGCTGGTTATCAGTCTGTTCAAATTTTCTATTTCCTCCTGTTTCAGTTTTGGTAGTTTATATGTTTCTAAGTATTTGTCCATTTCTTCTGGGTTGTCCAGTTTGTTAGCATATGGTTTTTCATAACATTCTCATGATTTTTTGTATTTCTGTGGTGTTGGTTGTTATTTCTCCTCTCTCATTGGTGATTTTATTTTTGTCCTTTCTCTTTACTGAGGATTAAAGAACCAGCTGCAGTTATCATTCATCTGTTGTGTTTTTTTTAGTTCTAGATCATTTCTACTCTAATCTTTATTATTTCCTTCCTTCTGCTGGCTTTAGGTTTTGGTTGTTTTTCCAGCTCTTTTTGGTGTAGGTTGTTTGAGATTTCTTGCTTGTTGAGGTAGGCCTATATTGCTAAATATTTCCCTCTTAGAACTGTCTTTGCTGCATCCCAGAGATTTTGGACCATTGTGTTTTTCATTTGTTTCCATGTACTTTTCAAATTTCTTCTTTGATTTCATGGTTGACCCATTCGTTGTTTAGTAGCATGTTGTTTAACCTCCACGTATTTGTGGCCTTTCCAGATTTTTAAAAAATGTTTACTTATTTTGAGACAGCATATGCAAGTGAGGGAGGGATAGACAGAATCCCAAGCAGGTTCCATGCTGTCAGCACAGATGTGGGGGCTCCATCTCAAAAACCCTGAGATCATGACCTGAGCTGAAATCAAGAGTTGGACACTTAAACCAACTGACCCACTCAGGCGCCCCTCAGATTTTTTCTTGTGGTTGACTTATGTTGTCATAGCATTGTGGTCAGAAAAGATGCATGGTATGACTTCAATCTTCTTAAATTTGTTGAAGCTAGTTTTCTGGACTAATGTGTGATCTGTTCCATGTATAATTGAAAAGAATGTGTATGTGTTATTTTGCTATTTTGTTTCAGGATGGAATGTTTTGAATATATCTGTTAAATCCATGTGGTCCAGTGTGTCATTCAAAGTCCTTGTTACCTTGTTGATTCCCTGTTTAGATGATCAGTCCATTAATGTAAGTGGGTGTGTTAAAGTCCCCTACTATTATTGTATTACTATCAATTAGTTCCTTTATGTTTGTTATCAACTGTATTGTGTATTTGGGTGCTCCTTTGTGAGTGCATATTCACAATTGTTACAGTTTTTTGTTGGATTGTCCCTTTTATTATTATATAGTGTCCTCCTTTGTCTCAGTCTTTGTTTTAAAGCCTATTTTGTCCAGTATAAGTGTTGCTATTCTGACTTTCTTTTGACAACCATTTGCATGATAGATGATTCTCCAGCCCCTCGAATTCCACTTACAGGTGTCTTTAGGTCTAACATGAGTCTCTTTTAGGCAGGATGGGTCTTGCTTTTTTATCCATATTGTCACTGTGTGTCTTTTGATTGCAGTGTTTAGTCCATTTACATTCAAAGTAATTATTGATAGATATGTAATGCCATTTTGTTACTTGTTTTGTGGTTGTTTCTGAAATTTTCTGATCCCTTCTTATCTTTCATGGTTTGCTATTTTCTTTAGTGATCTATTTGGATTTCTTTCTCTTTATTCTTTGAATATTTTTAGTGGTTTTTGATAGTTGGTTACCATGATGTTCGTATATAACTTCTTTTGCATATAGCAGTCTATATTAGTTGGTTGTGGTTTAAGTTTGAACCCATTCTTCTCTCCCCATGTTTTAGGTATTTGTTGTTACATTTTATATCCTTTTTTGTGAGTTCCTTGATATTGTCACTTTTTTTAATTAAAAATTTTTTAATGTTTGTTTTTTGAGAGAGAGACAGAGCGAGCAGGGGAGGGGCAGAGAGAGAGAGAGGGAGACACAGAATCTGATGCAGGCTCCAGACTCTGAGCTCTCATTGCAAAGCCTAATGCAGGGCTTGAACTCACAAACCACAAGATCATGACCTGAGCCAAAGTCAGACACTTAACTGACTGAGCCACCCAGGCACCCCGATATTGTCACTTTTGATCTCTCCTTTCTACTCAGAGTCCTCTTTACTATTTCTTGCAGGGCTGCTTTAGTGTTTGTGAACTCCTTTAGTTTTTGTCTGGGAAACTCTTTATCTCTACTTCTGTTCTGAATTATAACCTTGCTGAATAAACTATTCCTGGCCACAGATTTTTTTTCCCATTCAACACTTTGAATATTTCATGCCATGCCCTTCTGGCTTACCAAGTTTCTGCTGAAAAATCTGCTTGCCTTCTGGGTTTTCCCTCATAGGTTACCAACTTTTTTTGTCTTGCTGCTTTTTGATTCTTCTCTTTATCACTGTATTTTGCACATTTATTTCTTTTTTTCTTCCTGCTTTTCAGTTTTTTTCTTTATCATTGTATTTTGCAAAATTAATCACAGTGTCTTTGTGTTCATCTGCTTTTGTTGATTCTGTTGGGGGTTCTCTGTGCCTCATGAATCTGCATATCTGTTTCCTTCCCCAGATTAGGGAAGTTTCCAGCTATTATTTCTTCAAATAAATTTTCTACCCCCCTTTCTCTCTCTTCTGGGTCTCCTTGTAGTAATGAATGCTATGTTTTGTGGACTCAGTGAGTTCGATGGGTCTATTTTCATGTGCATATTTCCCAGCTCCCATGCGCTAGCTGGGAGAGGGGAAGAGGGAAAGAGAATGTTAAGCAGACTCTTGCTCAGCGAGGAGCCCAATGCAGGGCTCTATCCTATGAGCCTGGGATCATGACCTGAGCTGAAATCAAGAGGTGAACACTCAGCTGACTGAGCCACATTAGGTGCCCACAGCCCCTCTGGTTTTTAAAGCCAAACGTTATGGGAATTAATCTCCTCTTGTGAGTTTCCTGGTGCGAGTGCCTGTTTCCCTACCCTCTCTGCACCCTACTCCCTCCCTTCTGTGGGCAGCCTCCCTCGGCCTTTCTGACCTTCCTAACCTCTCAGATGCAGCTGCTTCTCTATATTTAGTTGTGGAGTTTGTTCTGCTGGTCTTCGAATTGCTCTTCAGTTTATTGACTTGGATGTGGATGATATCTAGTTGTAAACGTGGGAGTAGATGATTTCAGGGCCGTCCTACTCTGCCATCTTTTAGGCATTTAAGTAATCTCTACATCCAGTGTGGGGCTTGAACTCACAACCCCGAGATCAAGAGTTGCATGCACTTCCAACCAAGCCAGCCAACCAAGCACCCCTGTACAATGGTATTTTAGAGAATAGCTTTTATGTTATATCACAATAAAAGTTCCAAATTGCAATAAGCATAAATTATACACAATTTTCAGATTCTAATGCAACAAACCTAAAATTAATAAAAGCAACTTTTGGGGCACCTGGATGGCTCAGTTGGTTAAGCATCCGGCTTCAGCTTGGGTCGTGATCTCTCAGTTTGTGGGTTCCAGCCCCATGTTGGGCTCCGTACTGACAGCTCAGAGCCTGGAGCCTGCTTCAGATTCTGTCTCTCCCTCTCTCTGCCCCTCCCCCACTCGTGCTCTGTCTCTCAAAGATCAAGAAACCTTAAAATTTTTTAATTAAAAAAAATAAAGGCAACTTTCTGGAAAGTTTTTTTTTTTTTTAATTTTTTTAATGTTTATTTACTTTTGAGATAGAGACAGAGTGTGAGTTTGTGGAACTCGAACTCATGGACTGCGAGATTATGACCTGAGCTGAAGTCGGAGGCTTAACCGACTGAGCCACTCAGGTGCCCCTGGAAACTTTTTTCCCCTATATTCTGCAACAGGGAAGAAGTTAATTTGGTGGACTATTAAGAAAACAGTGAAGACAGTTCCATATATAAAAACCCATAAGATATGCTTACAAATTGTACTGAGTTTAACTAAACGTAGGGAAAATGCTTAAGGAATAAAGGCATAACTTAACCAAATAAGGAGTTACACAATAGCTAGTTATTATGGGGGAGGGGAGAGCACTAATAAAACAAACACAAACCTTTGGCCCATTTAAATTTGGAGAGGGACGCCTGGGTGGCTCAGTAGGTTGAAGCATCCAACTCTTGATTTTGGCTCAGGTCATGATCTCACAGTTAGATTGAGCCCCGCTTTGGGCTCCATGTTGAAAATGCTTAGGATAATCTCACTCTCTTTCTGCCCCTCTCCCCTACTCGCTGACTCTCTAAAATAAAAAAATAATACAGTATTAATAAATTCGGAGAAAGAGGACCAAACCAAAAATTAGAACCTCGAATTTAGTCAAATACACCAAATTTTGACTCAAAGAAACTATAAAATAATTTACTAGGAAGGATATATGAACAAAATTAGACTCTGTCAAAGAATTGCTTCACCTAACAATCTGGATATATTTTTTTTCTAACAATTTCTTTTACATATTTAACAAAGATGACTCCCATTTCCACAGGGTTTCTTAGAACATTACAAAAAAAACTTGGTGATGTGTTTTATTAACGTTTGTCTAAAGCTGATTATTAGATCTAAGAGCACACATATCCCCACCAAAAAAGAAAAAGATTACACCTCACATTCATATGCAAAAATCTTATATGCTAGAAAATATATTTCTCCAGTGGTAATTTATGATATTTAATTTGAGTTTATTAGCAAGCCATGAAATTCAAACAGGGTATTCACCTTGACAGCATTGGTTGGGGCAGGGAGGGTGCACCACTCATATTGTAGTCTGTGTGAATGGTGCCCCTGTGTCATGCAGTACCTAGTCTTAGAAGGTAGCCCTGTTTTAAGACAGTTCATATGCTCTCACTGGAAAATGTCAGTATTAGCTACTTAGAGGGGCTTCAAGGAGAGGAGCATGTTAGTACAGTTTTGTTTTGTTTTTCTTTTTCTATTTCAGATTTAGGAAGTTATGGAAACTTAAAGTGTAACAAGCACCATGGGTAGCTATTTCTTGTGACTTCAGAACAAGGAACCAGGAAAGTGACAACTCAACATGGTCTTACTGCTTTCCTCTGTGTCTACAGATGGGGAACAGGATGGAACAGCTGCAAGTATGGATGCTTCTACCCAGGGCTTATTAGAAGGCATTGGGCTTGATGGTGACACATTGGCTCCCATGGAGACAGATGAACCTACTGCTTCAGATTCTAAGGGCAAATCTAAAATCACACCTGCTATGGCTGCCAGAATCAAGCAAATCAAGCCTTTATTGTCAGGTGAGTGATTTTTTTCTTTCTACTCCCTTTTCTGGGTTTCAGAGCTTTAACCAGTTCTCAGACAAATTCAGTTGATATGGCTGTGTTGTTTCCTTTAAGGAACTTTTCAACTTTGGTGACTTATTTTCAGGTGTACTTAATACAATATCTGCTATGTGATAGGCTTTGTACTAAGTGCTAGGGATACAGGCATAAGAGACTCGCTTCTTGAAAGCTATGTCTACCCCTCCTTGTCTTTAATTCCTTCCTACCTATTCATCAACTACTGCAAATGGCTTCTACTCCTACCATTCCACTGAAATGTCTCATTAGTAACCTATTGCTAAGTCCATTGGATACTCTTCAGCTCCTTTCTCACTTTTTTGCAGGATGATAGTTGGCCCACCACCGCAAAATACTCTTTTCTTGGCTTCTGTGGTATGAAACTGTCCTGTTTTCCTGTTACTTGTGTGGCTACTCCACCCAGTCTCCTTTTCCTTTCTCTGTCCCTTAAACATAGCTGGCAAGTGACATGGTTGATTCATGTTTTAATAATGTAAATTTGGCAGCTCTGTGGAGACCACATTAACATGATACAAGACTGCATTAAAGATGTGCACGGATCTTTGTCTTCTTTTGCCTCTTAATGTCAGTGTTTAAGGAACCTATTTTGTATGTTCCTCAATATTTACCTCTTTCTGACACCTTAATATAGAGGAAAGTGAAGACATAACTCCTGGGAATCTGGAGCTGTGCCCCAAAACAAGCAGAAAATGGACTTTGGTTATTCTGTTTATTATTTTTAACTCCCTTGAATTTTACATTCTGTTCTAATTTGTTTACTTCTACTCGTTTTAATTTGAAAATCTACCACCACAAACCCCATATTGAAGGTAAATTGACCAAGAATGTGCTCATGGTTTACCTCTACTTTCTTTGCTAGACCTTTTGGACAACTCTGACCTTAGAAAAATCTGGGGTTTATTTGTGGGCCCGGCCCATGCTTTTAATGTCTATTTATCTGTGGCTACTGGCCTTTTATCTTCTTTTCTTATCCTTGCTAACAACCTTTGAGCCACTTTGCTGTTTGTTCACCTGAAGGTGAAACAAAGTGCAGTCTTAGGTTTGAATGCATTGGTTTTTCAGAGTCTGGGCATACCCAGCATCCAGCCAAGCAGTGCAAGTATCTGTACCGCTTAATATTAGGAAATCCTAATTCAGATGGATTAAGAAGAAGAAAGGCATATTCCTTTTTTCTTAGGCTGTTTAACTCAGCTTACTAAGTTTTGGGTATGATATGTACTGCCAGCTCTAGTAGAGCCTATTTTTCACAGTGCATTGTTGTACACAAGAGATTTTACTTTGACTCAGATCTAACCTTTCTTAACTCTGGATCATGATGAAATGTTTGTTTTAGAAATTCTATAGCAGTATTTTCATTTATGATTTTGAGTAATATTGTAGAACAAAAATACAGAGAAATGGTTTAAGAAAAGCAAAGAAACACCCAAATAGAATATGTTTGGCCATGTTTCCTTTCCCTTTTTCTATTTTCAAACATGAGTTTGGATTCTACTCTTTGGTTCAACAATGTATACCAAAAAGCATCCTACAAGGATGAAAATTTGAAATACTTACAATCTACCTAACACCTTAAGAAAGGCATTTATAAAATTGTTAAGCTTTTCATAGCAATCTTTTTTCCTTTGGGGATCATACATTTAATGTTGTGATCAGACAATATATAGTATATCTGATGTTCTTTCCTTGTCCAAATTGTTAACGGTTTTGCTATGTTTAAAGTTCTGTAGGCATTTTAAGTGATTCCATAACCCAGTAGATGTATTCATTTACTTAACTGGTTCATGTTGCTGTGTTGCTTTTTCTACAAAGACGGTTTCCATTAATATCTACTTTAACAATGTGTTTATCTTGTCTTTCACATATATAATGAGTGCCAACATACTTCTCTGTTGCTTCAAAAGAGGCATTTATTCTCTGGAACTTCCTTTTTGGATTGTCAGATGTAGAAACAAATCCAGGTGTTTGTGTGGGAGGAAGTGGTCGATCATAAAAATATATCGTCAGTAATGTCAGTTATAATGAAACCATTCTGAGAGTACTCTCATGCCTTATTTTGACTTTTGGGTTCCAGCTTCCTCCAGATTAGGCCGAGCACTTGCTGAACTATTTGGACTCCTTGTTAAACTTTGCGTGGGGTCTCCTGTCCGCCAGAGAAGGAGCCATCATGCTGCCAGCACCACCACAGCACCGACACCTGCTGCTCGATCCACAGCTTCAGCCCTCACTAAGCTCCTCACAAAGGGCTTATCTTGGCAACCTCCACCATATACACCTACTCCCCGCTTCAGGTGAGATTCTGCTTGAGATACAGAATCAAATTCATTGCTTTTCTACTTAAATGGAGAGTGAACCACTGAACTAGAGGACTTGAAAGGTCCCCTGTTAACTATAGATGCGTAGCCTACATGCATTTTAATGTACTGTCTTGGTTTTTCTTAGTCTAGAATATAGAGATTTTTCAAGTATTTATAATCAAACTATATTTCAGTAACCTTGTATTTTTTCCTAGGTGTAAAAATCATCACCTTTTTTGCTTTAGAAATTTTAACAACCAGACTAGCCACCCACCTGAATTCCAGTCAGTCTCTCAGTCACTTCAGTACAATGTTAAATTTTACTCTAGGCTTCTACATGAATTTTCCTACTGCTTCTGTGAATGCTTCAGAGAAGTCTAAAATTTTTTTCCCCTCTTTCAGGCTGACATTCTTCATCTGTTCCGTTGGTTTTACATCTCCAATGCTGTTTGATGAGAGGAAATATCCTTACCACCTCATGCTGCAGAAATTTCTCTGCTCTGGAGGCCACAATGCTCTTTTTGAGTAAGAATCGAGTTGTTTCACAGAGAAGCATTTTTTGGAGTTTGGTCTTTCTGTGTGCCTTAGCACACAACTTTCTACATCACCTGTCCTGTGACCGTGAGATACATAGAGACAGCCATTAGTTACACCCTTTTACATTCTGGGAACTAGACATATTTGTCTGTCTTCTTGGAGGTTGGGATTCACCCTGTCTTAGAGGTGTTCATAAGGGTCTCTGCTTTTTCTCATTTGGTTTTTAGTGCTTGGTACATATTTTTCTAATAGACTTGTCTTTTTCTATTGTTTCTCTGACTGATAATTTTTCTCCTTCTCTTAGTCTGAAGATTCTAAGCTGAATTTCACTTTTTTATCGAAGTATAGTTGACATATAGTTTTCTGTTTGTTTCAGGTGTACAACATTATGATTTGACGGTTTTGTGCATTATGCAGTTTTCATCCCAATAAGTGTAGTTACCATCTGTCACCATACAAAGTTATTATAATGTTACTAGCTTCATTCCCTATGCCGCAGTTTTCATTTCTGTGAAATGCTTGTGTTTTATAACTAAGTTTGTACTTCTTAATCCCCTTCACCTATTTTACCCATTCCCCTACTCCCTTCCCTTCTGGTAACCACTTCTGTTTTTTTGTTTGTTCAGTTTGGCTTTGAAAAGTAAAGCTAAAAGTGGTAATCATTTTGCAGTCTGTATGTGTATCAAATCATCACATTGTATACCTTGAACTTACATATGTTATATGTCAGTAATACCCCAATAAATCTGGAGTAAACCCTCCTCCCCAAAAAGATAAAGCTAATAAATATTGGATAGATTAGCAGCTGTAGCTCTAAGAGGAGGGACGTGTAGTGCCAGTGTAGATACTGGGAACCTTCTGAATGGGGGGGGGGGGCGGCCCGCCCCCGCGGGGGGGGCCCCCGCGGGGGGGGGGGGGGGGGGGGGGGGGGGGGGGG